>NC_049214.1:28648788-28781288 GCF_013347855.1 Anguilla anguilla
ACTTTTATCCAGAGCTCCTTACAATGCAAAACGACGTAAGGGCATCCATTTGATTTACATATATGAGTACCAGTGAAAGTAAACCAGGTGAACAGCACTCCTAGACCAGAGACAGGGTGTGTACAACTTTGTTGAAGTATCAATGTTGGTTAACCATACCAAACCAGAATTATGGCCTACCCATGGCACAGTCAATCACAAACAAACTTGCTCCTGTTGTGGTTCAGTGCATAAGAGTGTATACATGTGATATATTGCCTTGTGTAACTATAGTACTGTACCCCAAAAATCAGTGGAGTGATAATGACACACACATTAGAGGTGTATTAGTTTCACTGTGATAATGATGCACACGTTACAGGTTCAACAGTTTCATATGGAGGATACCAGACTGACATGGGGGGAGGGGTGTTCCTCATTTTCATAAGGCTGTTCCAGTGTCAGGCCATTCTCTGCACATTCAGCCATAATTCTGTATTACAGATGCACTCATAAATGCGTAATAGATTCTTAATGACAATGTTATATACAATTAACAATTACACTTATCTGCTAGTTTCATCTCTTCTGTTGCATTAGTACATTTAAGGCACTGCCTTTTTTTTGTTCTCTGAGCACTTTTTAAAAAGCAAACCCTCAAACATGGGAACTTTGGTGTCATTATCTCCAAACGCACAAATGAAAGAAAAGCCTGGTATAAGCCAACTATCACTGAAAATGAAGAAGTGCTGATTTTTTCATTGGATATTTGCCTGTCAATTTACAATTGATTAATTTTAATTTGGTTCATAAATAATGTGTAAGTAATTTTGGCAGTAAACGGAACCTTTCAGCCATAGATGAGATTGGCTGAATTAACCTTCTATTGGGAATTCATAGAATTGGACGGTGTTTTTATTCAATTAACATGGCTGACAGGAAAATGGGCAAGGTCTAAATATTTGTTTCTGTATTTAAATTATACAATTACAGGTGGCAGGTTCAATATCATCAAGCAATTCTCAGTAATGAATGGTAGTGTTTCTGCTGGCTCACCAACATGCACCTTCTGACACTACCAAGCATGGGTTTCAACTAGGACAACACTCTACAATCTTCCTGATAACAGTTAAAGAAGTCATTCGTTTCATAAGCATGCTATGCCAATGCATCACATGGGGGATTAATAATTACCAATGCACAGCACAGACTCATCCTCTCCGATCTGCTCTGCCAAACAGTGGGAGTGAACATGACAAAGATGTCCATGCGGCTCCTACTGTAGTACACTGTATTTAACAAGGCCCTGGGTGTCACAGACTAGCACACTGTCCAAACAATTTCAGAAAGAGAGAGAAAGAGGGGGGGAGGGAGAAGAGGGGCAGATTACTGTTGAGAGTATTTTTTTCAGTTGTATATACAGTACTCGGAAGTAAGTGAAGCCAATCCAATAACACACATTTTAAATAACTAAAAGCTTTTTTCGGAAAATACAGGTTATTTTTCTGGCAAGTTTATGTGCCCACAGTCGCATTATAAATCCTGTAAAGGAGTGAGCCACCAGGATATTGTATCCGCCATTTTTGAAATGGCGATCTCAAACACATTATGCCTTTATGTAACCTTAACACATCACAGCTATGACAGATGACTTGTTGCAGGTTGGTGGACTTTGGATTGCGGGCCATATTGTTTCCTGTTGATCAGTCCTCTGTGTGTACAGTACAATCCATACCATCATAGTACTTTGTTCTCTGAGTGAGATCAGAGATATAGTCAATAATTACTTAAAACAATACTATCACAGGATCTGCATATGTTCTCATAAGACCAATAAAATAATGTACATAATAATGAGATTTTGGCAAATATAATAAATAGACACTCAACATTATCATGTAATTGTATTTGCACAGTTCAAAAGCACAGTTAAATGTACATATGAGTCCATTCGGGAGTGGATTTAATACTGAATGTTTTACTGTGTATGTGTTGTAGCCCATGGTCAATCCTTTTTGTTTCAACTAGATAACAAAAAGCGTTTCCCGGGTGATTTCTCCTCACACATATAAGAAACAACAAAAAGAGACCTTGTTGATTAAAAATCTGATCTAGAACCAGCGACTCATACACCCATAGCAACTTCTACCGTTATGTGAAAAGAATTGAGGCTGATTCGGGACCAGGGATTAGCGGCACAGCATGAAAACACCTAGCTACAGCAGCCGCAGGATTACATTCCCCTCGGTGACATTGGTAACCAATGTGAAATTCACAGGTCAAAGGGCGTTGCGATGGTGACGGCAACGCTTGAACACACCCTCTGGCGGTCCCCTTCATGCCCGCTGGATACATGACTAGAGCCGCTGGTGAATTTCTCTATTGGTAGACCGCTAGGACAAAGCGGTTACACGTCGCGGTGAGAACGGGATTTCGGAACTCATACGGCACATAAATAAAAGGATTGGGTACGTGCGCTTGCAGCACGCAAGCCCCTCATCTGTAGTGTTTTTAGTCCACAACATGCGGAAACACACAAGAGCTCTGAAGCAAGCCTTTAATGGTCTGGTGTTCTGACCTCCATTGGTGACATCATCGATGCTGTCATGTTCCATAGACCAGTGCTGGAAATTGTATCACAATGTTAAAAGGCAAGAGTTGTTGTAAAACGTATCATCATCATCATCATCATCATCATCATAAATACAATCATGATATACGATTATAATTCATTATCTGCACAAAAACTAAACAACATACAAATTCCTGCCAAGCTATTTACTGTCTTACGAATTGCCCTTTTTTGGTTGTATTTTTCTGTGATCAAGACAAAATCAAGTGACCTTGACACAGATTTTAAAATGGTAAGCACACGAGTTTCAAGTATTTCGGTAGTACGTGTCTAATCTGATGATTATTTATTTATTTATTTATTTATTTATTTGCTTCCTGAAAGTTGAAAGGCAAAATCACGAAAACACATGCACGCCGGAAAAGGGACTATTTATCTGAGCGGACAATTAAAAGCGTGCATCGTGCTCTAGCTACATTGCATCCAATGAAATACGTCGTTCTGTATTTTGGGCATGTTGTATCACTCCGCAACCCGGCGTTCTCTCCGCACACGAGCAGGGCGGAAGGCGACAGAACTGGAACGAGTCGAGGCGTGGAGTAGCGCTATTTGCCTAGCTTTGGGGTTTTACATGAGAAGAAACGTAAAGAAACAGACACTGGGAAGTTTTTTCCAATTATTATTTTAGTAGGGTAGCCGATCATTATATTTATATTTTTATTGTCGCCTTCGTGCAAGCTATGGCCGATATAGACAAGCTCAACATAGACAGTATCATCCAGCGCCTTTTGGAAGGTAAGCAGGTCTCTTTGCGCAAGAATACGGCATCATCACGCAACGTTTGCTAACGTTGCCAACCCACAGACCGCGCTCGCAATGCATCAACTCTTTTACACTAATTTAACACGCATCCGCTGTATTGCGCTGTCGCATATTTAAATTAAGTGATGTCTGTTGTTCAGGGTAGTGATTTTGTTAGCTACTACGAGCTAACTAGTTGGCTAACGTTAAATAGCTTGTCGGCTAGCGATGGTTGTTGTTGAAAAGCAGCTAGCACTAGCTTGCTTGCTACTAGTGGCTTAGCCAACGTTACGTTTATTTGCGCCAAAACTGTCTGACCAATTTATTATTCCAGGTTACCTGTATTTTGCAACTAGCAGCTAGTGAGCACTATATACCGCTATGCATATTTTTGGGCCACGCTTATGAAACCGAAAGCGCGCTGCTCACAGTACTGCCCTAGTCTAACGTTAGTAGAAGCTCTTTCCATTGTGAATTGTGCTTGCAATCTGCTGAGCCAACACACAAGCCGCTTGTGTTGCTACATAACGTCGCATTTTCATTTTAAACAAACGTTTGCTCGCAGTTTTGCTTGCAATATTTGTTGTCAACTATCTAATCTAGCATTGGTTTTTAGTAGACTGGCTGGCATAGGTACATTAAACACGTATCCTAGCTAGTTAGTTAACGTGCTGATGGCTAAATGTCATGACACGATGAACAAGGCAGTAAATTGTTGGCAAACGTCGGTACGGAATTATATTTGCTCCTCTGTCTTATTGATTAACGTGAGTTAGCTTCAATACATTTTCAGTGAGCTATGCACAGTTTCTGACCCGTTTCAGACGCAGGGCAAAGCCGTGTAGCTAGGTAGTTGTGCAGCGGGGATGGCGACCTAGATACATTTTCGGGTTGTCCTGATTTTTCGTATTATGCCGATGTTCAATGCAGTGCGTTTGCTGACTTGAAATCAATATGCAGTGTGAGCCTGGTATGATTTTTGCTGCCTTGGCAGTACGGTCAACGTCGCTGTGTATTCCAAGGCACTTCTTCCTAGTGAATGATTTTAGAATATTATTTTTCTCGCGATTTGAGAACGTGTTGACATCTAAATGTCATTTATGAACCCCTGCCTTAGGAGAGACATGAGTGGGTAACGTGCATTGTATTGCTGAACAAAACAAAGCTATGTAAATGTAAAGTGTCTTAAAGCTCTTTCTCTGTCGTTTCTTACCCTGCCCCAAATCCATTCGTCTCGTAAACGCGAAAAATATACTCGCAATTCTCCGGAGTGCGTTTTCTGCTGTTGTCAACATAGGTCGGCCTAGTCTGCTTTTAAAGGGCGATGTTTTTCTAACTATTTTAGACTTCCGCACCGAGTCGAATTATCATTTGTTTGATATTACTGTTGTTGTTCTTGTTATTATTGTTTTGGGGAAGTAGGTATGATGGACCGTGTATTTTTTTGGGGAACCTGTACATGCACAGCACATTGGTAGAGCTTGTTCGACGTTTTTTCGTGGTTGCAGTTTATTCTATTATTATGCTGCATACGAGTATACACTTGCAGCGCGCGCGGATAAGATTGTCACAGGCTGTACTGACAGAGCGATCCCCAGTGACACACCACCTTGTTTATTCAGTCCTTCAGCGGGTACCTTAAGGGCAACAGTATCTCCCCGTGCCCGTAAGTGTAGGTACTTAAGAAAAATAAGTGCTGTGATTCGAAAACCTGTAAATGTTTTTAACAACTTCTAACTCTAGTTTGATTGCTGTTGGCTACAGTGAATTTCCCACCTTCTCTGTAAAGGACCTCTAGATCATAAAATGCATTGTATTAATTGCTGTATAATAATGACAGTTGTTATTATTATTATTATTATTATTGTAAGTAATAGTTGTAGGTTCACTACCTTTGCCCACTATTTTTAAAGTATTTCGTCTCACATGCAGGATGTAGTGAAGCACATTATAACCATAATTGTCAGTTGTATTACTTATAATTGTATTATTTTAAATTGTTTTAATAAAATTTCATTTTATATTGAATGAACTGTGTTATTTTGCTGTGCTCTGTTATGCTTGAAGGTTGGGCTGACAGTTCAGCTCTTGTTTGTCCTTAAAACAGTGGGCTAGGTCTCAGTGGAGTGGTGGCCTTTGAAGGCTAGCTTTGACAGGCCATGTGCGATTTATGGCGATTGTCTCTGAGCCAGAGAGGCTGACGCACTGAAGGGTTATCTTATCAGCTGTGCGGGGCGTTGTTCCTGCCTCTCCTTATTCTGATTTCTCAACTGGGCTGCACACCTCCATGTTCCAGTGCCAACTGTCTGTTGTCCTCCTGTGAACGTAGACTGGAGTACAAGCCAGGGTCAACACTGTGGTACAGACGAGGGTAGGCACTGTGGGACAGACCAGGGTAGACACTGTGGTACAGACCAGGGTAGGCACTGTGGGACAGACCAGGATAGGTACTGGGGCACAGACCAGGGTAGGCAGTGTGGTACAGACAGGGTGGAAACTGGGGCTCAGACTGTGGTACTGACCAGGGTAGCTGAACTCATGTAATGAAATTGCTGTGTCCTTGGAGGACTAGCTGAGGTCTTTCGGAGTCACAGCGGCGACCACAGTGTCCTGCCGCTTCTCCATTCACAACATGGCGAAAATCCACCCCGTCCTCACCCGAGAGGCTGCGCAGCTACGTGCGCAAGCCCACGCGACCTCTCTCCTGGAGCGCCGCAACACCCTTCTGGCCTGCGTAGCGGCCCGTGCTGTCAGGCTGCTGAGACCGGCCCAGAATGCCGCTGCCTTCAACCTTCAGCCAGCCCGAAGTCACTCACGCCGCCCCGCATTTTGAGCACCCTTCGCTAGCTTCTGGTAGCTGCCCACACTCATTTCATATCACTGACACAGGCATACCTGTGAATGGTACTGCCCCTTCCTGTCTTCACTCTGTGATGACATCACATGCCACATCTCACCAGCTGGCTGTCCCGTGTCTCTGAGCACCCGGCAGTCTCCCTGAGCTCCTTGCAGTCTCTCTGAGCACCCTGCAGTCTCTCCTCACGGCCCTGGCTGTCCTGTGTCTTCATCCCCAAGTGGAGGAACAACCTTCCCCAGTCAATCTATCAGGAGGGCAGATTCTCCAGGTGCTATCCGCAAACATGAAAAACAAGTCTTTTTAACACCAAACCTCCCTGTAGCTGGTGGGTCTAATGCCAGATGACTGAACTGTAATATCTAATGGACAAAACATTACTTTACATTTACAAAAAAAATTTAGCACAAAAATGATGTTATTACATTTTTGTAATTACGTTACAAGAGGCAGAGGCGCTCATTTTAAGTCACAATGTGCTGCTTTGGGCTTCTGTGTGTGGCCTGCATGCGATGTGTCACGCACCGCTATTGCTACTATAATGTTCTAGCACACCGTACGGCACTCTCCCCTCTGGGAACATTGTTGTGTTTCCATTTTTGGTCGCTACCTGTAGACGTGGAAGGAAACGGTTATGGTCGAGTGGCTGCTGGGCCGATCCTGTTCCGCGCTTGTTTGGCCTCCAAACAGCCGGCTGAGGGCTCTCTTATCAGCGGCAAGGCTGTTGACACGGGCAGCCGGCTTGCATAAGCGCCCTATGATCCTTAAGGGATCCTGCAGACCTATTTTTGCCTTGGCGGTGCCTCTGGGACGGAATTCTCATGCTGGCATGTAGTGTTTGCTTTTTTGTTTTATCTCAAAAATTTTACTTCAATTTGGAATGACCACCGACATTATATATATATGGGGCGACATAGCTCAGGAGTTAAGAGTGGTTGTCTGGCAGTCAGAGGATTGCCGGTTCGATCCCCCGCCCTGGGTGTGTCGAAGTGTCCCTGAGCAAGACACCTAACCCCTAATTGCTCCCAATGAGCTGATTGGTACCTTGCATGGCAGTCTTTCACTGTTGGCGTGTGAGTGTGTGTGTGTGTGAATGGGTGAATGAGAGGCATCAATTGTAAAGCGCTTTGGATAAAAGCGCTATATAAATGCAGTCCATTACCATTTAGCCTACCATTTATATTTGGTTAGGTAACTCGCTAGTCTGCCATCATGGCAATCTAGCCGGCAATCTTTCAAGTTCAGACTAGATTATAGGCTACGTTCACAACGCAGGTATTCATGTCCAGGTCAGATTTTTTGCCTATATCCTATTTTTTGGATCGCCTGTTTGCATCAACTTTTGAAAGTGACCCGTATCTGATACCTGTGTTAACACGGTTTACACTTGAAACAACCCGCATGTGCACACGAGGGTTTGGTTTCCGATACAAATGTAAACAACTACGCCGCCACAGCCATGTTGCCGTCTGCAATGAACATGAAACGACGCCGAAATAATAATTTCTTAGGTCTGCAACGAACATCCGCTGTATTTTGGCCGTACGACTCTTCGCCCCGCAGGCTTAGGAGGCGCGTAACGTCGGTACTAGTCCACTGGCTAGAGCCTTCGTCCTCAGACTGGAACTCAGAGAAACATACGCCACCAGTGTAGTGGTTTCGCATATAATTACATTACGCGTCATTCAAATGCGAAAAAAGTATGCGAATATCGCATTTTGAAAGACGTGCGAATTGCAATGACCGGGAGATTCCGATCTGTGCGTTTAGATGACGGTCGCATTGGCAGATATCCTATTTCTATCGGATTTATTTCCACATGAACGTGCCCCAAAACGGATCTGAAAATATCTGATTCTACGTGCTTTTTTCCTGTTTACACTTTCATAATACATATCTGATCTGTGGGACATGTGCGCAAAAAATCGGAATTGGGTAACTTTTACCAGGATGTGTAAACATAGTCATAGAGTTCCAGAACAAACGCTTTGCTTAAGAATTGAATGTTGTAATTAAAATTGTATAATACTGCTACACTTGGCTATGTCTAGTAACATATACTGGCTGCAGTAGTGAGTTTGTAGCAAGAAGGAGGCAAGTTAATACTTGGAAGTCTAGAGCTGGTTTGTAAATGTCAGACAGTAAAATGCATTTGGCAAGCTTTAGCTACAATTAGGATTAGACTCCAAGGTCACCGGAATTTTCCTTGCCGTTGCCTTGGTAAATCGCCTGTAGCGTAAATGTTCCACAGAAGAACAGCAGTTTTACAGTTCTGATGAGCAAACAAATAACCCCTTAGATAAGAACGTGTTTTGTGGGAACGAACGCTGAATCACGCGGCAAAGTTGGGAAACTGCAGGCGCCTATCGGAACGCGCTTCAAATGCAAACGTCGGAGAAGTGGCGTGTAACTAAATAAATATGAAATGAATATTATTAGCCTGTTTATTTCTGGGCTCATTGCTTGATTGACAATCAAGAAAAGTCAGCATAAACGTAATCATCTTGTTTAGGTTGGCTTTCCTTGTTGAACTGATGTTGTGAACCTGTGAATGGTAGAGTGTGAGTTTAATACGTGTCAGCAGGGAAGTGTAGTTTGTCACGTGTGTCTGGGAAGCTCAGATGGCATTTGTGGCGAGTCATTGTGGTTTTGTGCTGCAAGGCTAATTTGTGTTAATAGTCTTTGCCGCAGAAGCTGTTTGGTGGTTCCTGGGCCTGTTTACCTGCAGGATTACCCATAACCCCCTTCCCCCGCAGGCTGGTTCCGATCTTACATTTGTGAGCCGACGAGGCAGAAATCAGGAATTCGACTGACTGCTTACCTGGACCAAGGGTCTACAAACAGGACGGATCTGTACAACAAGCCCAGGGCTTGTTATAAAATCTGATTTATTCTGTTAATCATTGTTTTGACATTTTACAGTCTCTTGGTGCCATTGTAAAATGTTATTTTGCCTTTTTTTGTAAAGCAGAAACCTTTATGGTCTCGTCTTTGTATCCGAACTGCGCTTTAAAGAGGACCCTGCCTGAGCCACAAAATTAGCATATTTATGTGCCCCACGTGAGCAGAGCAGCACACAGATGGGTTTGGAGGGGTCGGGAGAGCGGTGTCGCTCTCATGGCAACCAAGCTCCTGATCTGTGAATATCTGACTGGTGGAAAAACTGCTACGGGGCTGGTGCTCTACCAGAGAGAGACTGGAACTCTGGGAGCACAGAGACCGGAACTCTGGGAGCAGAGAGACCGGAACTCTGGGAGCAGAGAGACCGGAACTCTGGGAGCAGAGAGACCGGAACTCTGGGAGCAGAGAGACCGGAACTCTGGGAACAGAGACTGGAACTCTGGGAGCAGAGAGACCGGAACTCTGGGAGCGGAGAGACCGGAACTCTGGGAGCGGAGAGACCGGAACTCTGGGAGCAGAGAGACTGGCTTTAACACCATTTAAAAACCCGTGGCAGACCAGCGCATACAGCACATTTAGATTAAGGGCCTGCTGTTGGAGGAAGCATCGAGGCTGTTGGGGAATGCTTTAATTTGTTGTATCGATGCAGCTTTTGCATGGTATAAGCATAAAGCGGCCCCATAAAGCAGCTCAGGGCCGCAAAGGGCCGGTGAGGTCAGCGCTGGGTTTCTGTGGTGATATGTGGGCGGAATGATCCGGAGAGTGGCATTAATAATTCACATTATTTCTGGTTAAGCTGCAGGAGCGATAGCCCTCGTGCCTCCTGTACGACACTCACGCACTCAGTGATGACATCACTCGCAGCCTGTGCTGTGATTCTGGAAGGGAGGTGATGACATCACTAACAGCCTGTGCTGTGATACTTGGAGAGATGTGATGACATCAATCACAGGCTGTGCTGTGATACTTGGAGAGATGTGATGACATCAATCACAGGCTGTGCTGTGACACTGGGATGGAGGCGATGACATCACACACAGCCTGTGCTGTGATACTGGCGCACTCGCACCCTAGCTCAGTAACACACACACACACCCTAACTCACTAACATATATATACATACGCTCACATGCACAAAACTCACTCACTCAGTAACATACTCACACACATTTTCACAGTCTCTCTTTCACACACACACGCACCCCTGTGCTCGATGCTTTGAGTATCAATGGCCGCTATAAAAAGATCATAAATAGTTTCTCACACAGAAGGAGAGATAAGGCAGTCTGATAACGTGTTCCTGCTAAGCGCAGACTTTCCAAACAGCCTCCCCGTGTGTGGCATGTGGCCCCCAGCTGAGGCGTTCTGTCTGGCGCTGAGACAGACAGGCCCCCCCACCCCATTTCCCAGCTGCTAACAGCTGGATCAGGCCGGATTAACAGCATGCCAACTGTTGATCCAGATGTCAGGTTGAAGTTTGTTGCAGTATGTGGTTTAAGGTGAGGGTGTGTATTCTCAGTGTGGCAGGATCAGTGGTTGTAGGTTCAAATCCCAGCTGGGACATGCATGGAACATAAATCTGAATGTCACAAATTGTCTTGTCCAGTGAATAAGTGTCAGTAAATCAAAGAATCAACTAACTGAAGAGGGTAGCATTGCTTGTAAGGTTCTGACCTTCTCCCTCTCTCTCCCTCCCTGCCTCTGTCCCTTTCCTTCCCCCTCTCCCTCCCTCCCTCTTGCAGTGAGGGGCTCTAAGCCAGGGAAGAATGTTCAGCTGCAGGAGAATGAGATTCGTGGTCTCTGTCTCAAGTCGCGGGAGATCTTCCTCAGCCAGCCCATCCTGCTGGAGCTGGAGGCGCCCCTCAAAATCTGCGGTGAGTACCCCGGGAACCGCACAGCGCTGCCATAGCAACAGCGCCTGCAGGACGGCAGTGTGCCCAGGTACATTCAGGTATGCTCAGGTGTATTGAGGTCTGCTCAGGGGTGTTGAGGTGCATTCAGGTGTGCTGAGGTGTATTGAGGTGTGTCCAGGTGTATTCAGGTATGCTCAGGTGTATTGAGGTATGTCCAGGTGTATTGAGGTGTGCCCAGGAACATTCAGGTATGCTCAGGTGTGTTGAGGTGTGCCCAGCTGCATTCAGGTATGTTCAGGTGTACTGAGGTTTGCCCAGGTGCATTCAGGCATGTTCAGGTGTATTGAGGTTTGCCCAGGTGTATCGAGGTGTGCCCAAATGCATTCAGATATGCATGTGTATTGAGGTTTGCCCAGGTGCAGTAATCTTATGTTAATGTTGGAACGCTGCCCCCTGCAGGCGACATCCACGGGCAGTACTACGACTTGCTGAGGCTGTTTGAGTACGGGGGCTACCCCCCGGAGAGCAACTACCTGTTCCTGGGGGACTACGTGGACCGAGGCAAGCAGAGCCTGGAGACCATCTGCCTGCTGCTGGCCTACAAGATCAAGTACCCCGAGAACTTCTTCCTGCTGCGCGGCAACCACGAGTGCGCCTCCATCAACCGCATCTACGGCTTCTACGACGAGTGTGAGAGCGCGCGCACGTATACACGCACGCACGCACACACACACACACGCACGCACGCACGCACACACACACATACACACACCCACACCCGCACATACACCCAACCGCATCTACGGCTTCTATGGTGAGTGCAAGAGTGAGCGTTAAAACACACCGCGCATACACCCATACTACAAGCTTAGACAGTGGGATGCTGCATATTTCCCAAGATATTATCTTATTTGAATTACATATGCCTGTACCCAAATAGTTCGATTTAAAAATTTGGGTGATAGGGGTGACCTTCATAAGGGTAGCCTCTGCCTGTGGCTAAATTGTGCCCTGACCTATTTAAGCCTATGTGTGTTTTAAAGTTTGTCCCCCCCCCCTTTTTCTTTTTTTTGTAGGTAAGAGGCGCTACAACATCAAGCTGTGGAAGACGTTCACTGACTGTTTCAACTGCCTGCCCATCGCCGCCATCGTGGACGAGAAGATCTTCTGCTGTCACGGAGGTGAGAACAACAGCGTCTCGACTGACACAGTCCCGCATTCAGGACTAAAACATATATAAATATATGAAAGTGTATATTCATAAGTGTGTCTGCCTGCCCGGCCTGGCCCTCTGCCTGCACAGTGAGGGCTGCCTACAGTAAGGCAGATTGCGAGACAGTTGCGAGAGTGTTTATGAGTTTCACAAATGGCTTGCGTATGTTAAACAGGAAGTCCCATCTATACCTCCTGACTTCCTGTTGTGCGCTCTGAGAGCGGCATATCGCTGCTATTAATGTTACCCAGTTTCTTACAGGAAGTTGCGTAGTGGGCACAAGAGGTTATTTGTTACAGTCCTGACCGTAAACGTATTACTGTAGACTTGCACAGGTGCAATAAAGATGGTGCTCCTTCTAACAGGAAGAGTACTTTCTTAGCGGCTGCAGGTTTGATATGAGTCACAAGGGGTTTGAGTTAAGTCCGAACTTCAGGGTAAAAAGATCTGAGTTGTATTTACCTCCTTAGTGTTTAAAGGCCCGCTGAAGTTTAGCCTGGTAACGCACGTGTGTTTATTGCTGTGTGACTCAGCTTCATTAAGCTTTAACGCGTTTGGCCTCTGTTACCAAGAGCACACCAGGTCTTACAATGCGCCTGGCAACAGCCGGGTCCTAAACTGAGAGAGCGTGTGCACTAAAGGAGGACCAGCCGGAGGCAGCGGGCGATATGCCAGCTCAGACCGAAATGTCTGTCCAGGCAGACTTTCCTGGGTCAGCCGGCAGAATTGAAGAGCTCAATCACAAGATTACGTAAACTGAGTTTCGTGAAAATCGGACATGCTGTGCGAGAGTTATTGCTATTATCAGAAAACTGGTTCTTTAATTATAGATAGTGCCACCTAGGCCAGTTGGGTTTCTGTTGCATGTAGCCTCCAAGTAATCTAACCAGGCTGCCAAAGCTCATGTGTCTATCATTTACCATCTCACGGGAAACTGGAAAAATGTGGGAGGAGAATAATAATACTTAATAACCCCTGAAACCCTAATGATAACCTCACATCTGTTCTGATGACTGACCCTGCCCCCTGTGCCCCGCCCCCCGTGCCCCGCCCCCCCAGGCCTCTCCCCCGACCTGCAGTCCATGGAGCAGATCCGGAGGATCATGCGGCCCACGGACGTGCCGGACCAGGGGCTGCTGTGCGACCTGCTGTGGTCGGACCCGGACAAGGACGTGCTGGGCTGGGGGGAGAACGACCGCGGGGTCTCCTTCACCTTCGGGGCCGAGGTGGTGGCCAAGTTCCTGCACAAGCACGACCTGGACCTCATCTGCCGGGCCCACCAAGTGAGCCTCACGCCCCCCCCCCCCCCCCCCCCCCCCAAAGACCGTTCTCCCCCAGCACCATAACATTTTCTGGGTCAGTGATGTCATAAAGACCCAGTTTCCCCTAACACCATAACAACACCATAACATTTTCTGGGTCAGTGATGTCATTAAGACCCCATCTCCCCCAACACCAGGACATTCCCTACATAAATGGCGTTAGCAAAAATGGTAACTTCAACTATAAACGCACACCAAATGATGGATTATTTCTGTACACCCTATGTCAATCTATAATATTGGTAATACTTGTCTCGCTGCTTTTATACGCTCTTCCTATTAAGTTAAATTTTTTTTTTTTTTTTAAAGAACCGCCCTCCTTATGTATTTTCTAGACGGGAAAACAGTGGGTTTCACAGAGATGGAATCACAGTACAGATACTGCCATGGTTGGGACTCGAACCCCTCGCCACACGGGGGTGGGGGTGGGAGGCTCGTTAGCGTTTAGCATCGGCCGCCGTCCGGACAGCGCTGACCCGCCCCGGTACAGACCGCCGTTAGGGACGGGCGGCTTTCTGCGGCCGCGAGCGTCTCCAGAGCGACACGCGCCAGCTCGCCTAGCCGAGTCACCTGACCCGTCGCACGCCCTGCGCTCACACGTCCTGCGCTCACACGCTCAGGTGTCTGCGCTGGGTTATGTAATCCAGCCGAACCTCCTGCCCGGCGGCGCTATGCTAGCTCCCCTCCTGCTGTGCCCGCTGTGCCAGCCTGCGCTGAAGGGCACTTAAACTTTATTACCTGCGCTGCCTTCAGAAAATGTCCTTCCCAGAGTGACTTGCACAGCGCATGTCTCTGCGTACTGCACGTTTATACTGCTAGGTGCTAGGTAACATATTCACTGAAGCAGCGCTGGGTGGGCCACGTTGCTCGAGGGGGCGCAAAGGCATTTCCCCCGCCTGCGATTTGAACCCGCAGCCCATTGCGCCGCCGTGCCGCTACCCGAACGTTTTTGCGTATATAGCGCCTCCTGGGGCAGCGAGCCGGGGCACGGTGCGGGGAGGGTGAGGACGCCGTGGCCTCCGTCAGCGCGTCAGACAGGGACAGGATTCAACCTGCGGAGGCGGAGCCTTCCGGCTGGATCCGGTTTGAACCGCACGGCCTCCGGACCTTCAGAGAGCGCCGCGCGCGCACACAGCATACCGCCGCGCGGAGCCAGCTACACCCGCCGGGCGTGTCAGGCGGCGGGACTGCAGAGCGTTTACCGCAGGGCTGCCCAACCCTGGAAACCTGCCCTCCTGCGGGATATCAGTCACTCCAACACTAACAAAGCAGAGCGCACACCTGAGAGCGCGTTCAGCTGCTCATTAGGAGCGGAGTCAGGTGCGCCAAATTAGGGTTGAAATGATGACCTACATAGATAGATCTCCAGGAACTGGGTTGGGCAGCCCTGATTTACAGAATGATCTGGAGACTTGTGCGCCACTTATTTTATACATTTTGATTTGATATTTTGACCTTTAGGTGTGGCTGTATACCAGACCTGGGTGTATCTGACGTATCTTCACTTTTTTAGTCTCTTGTGAAATTTAAAGACGCTCCCTGGAAATTTTCAAGGAAACGTGCGACTAAAAAAAAAAAAAACAGTCGCAAAATGATAATTCTGTGGGCGGGGCCTGAGGAGGTGAATATTCGCGCTTTAACCCGCCGCGCTGTCGTCTGGTTGCAGGTGGTGGAGGACGGGTACGAGTTCTTCGCCAAGAGGCAGCTGGTGACCCTGTTCTCGGCGCCCAACTACTGCGGGGAGTTCGACAACGCCGGCGCCATGATGAGCGTGGACGAGACCCTCATGTGCTCCTTCCAGGTACCGGAGAAACTGCCGCTCCTGGCCACGCCCCTTATCCCAGCCACGCCCCCCCAGTACCACAGCCCACCCAACAGGTTCTACCCTGACCCCCTCCTCTCTCACATTGGCTCTGTTCGAAACTCTGCACTTGTGTTCTCCTGTTGTTGTAAGAACACACCTCCAGGAAGTGCAAGAATACACTTCAAATCCATTCTGTTTGGAACATGCTTGTACTTTGACGTCACCACTACTGACCTATACCAGTAACAAGACACACATTGACACTACAAAAATCCATAAATAAAATATACTTACACTTGTACATGAAGTTCTCCTGCCTTCTGTCGTCCATTTTGCTGGCTGAGTAAGAAAAAATTCTTATTAGCTCTCAAAGGAAGAGAACTTCTGGTAAAATATCGCATTCTTGAGTTTTGAACGCACTTGATCACATGACCGTTTTAGTTTCGCACCTACTACACGCCCTCGAGATAACACAAAGGTACGTTTTCGAATACAGCTGTTGAGAGGTGGGTGGGGGCGGGTCTTGGTTGCTCCGGAATCTGGCTTTTAATTGGTCAGAAGATTGTGCTAGTGGGCACAGATATGACTGGTCTCTGGAGAGAAGGGCTCTCACCCGTTTTGTGTCCCTTCTCCTTTTTTTTCGACAGATCCTGAAACCCGCGGAGAAGAAGAAGCCAAACTCCAGCCGACCGGTGACGCCGCCCAGGAACATGGTGACGAAACAGGCCAAGAAATAAAGGGGGGGTGGCGGGGGGGTCACACTGGACTTGTATCTCACTATCTCCATTCATTTACTCTGAATTATTTGGTCTTTATCAGTCTCTCCAACTCAAGAATGTTGGCTGCCTTTTTTTATATGTACATAGTGTTTTGTTTTGTTTTATTTTTTTAATTAAATTTAATTTAATTTCTTTTTGGCTGTGACTGGGGGGAATGCTGTGGAAACGGTTGTTTCTCACCGACCGACTGACTGGCACACCGACTGACTGACTGACTGGCACACCGACTGACCGACGTACCAACTGACTGTTTTGCTGATTGACTGAGACTTCCAAACTGACCACCTTGCCGACTGACTTGAGCCTGAGTTGAACTTAAACTCCAGCTGCAGTGACCCCGTTTCACCACTAGACGACTTAAAGGCCAACAGAGTAGAGACACACTTTTTTTTTCTTTTTCTTCTTCTTCCCCACCCTTCTTCAGCGGCCAAGAAAGCTCGCTTCTTGTTCTTGTTTTTTGAAATTATGTTTGTTTTTAATTTCTGTCCAAACAACTTATTTATCTTATAAATCATTATCGAAAATCTTAGGCGGGGGGGGGAAGAAAATAACTTTCAGGTTTTGTGCATTTGTCAGTCTGCGCCTCATTTCCAAATGCGTTCAGTCCATCTCTCCAGGAAAGAGGCGGGGCTTACACGCAGTCACATGGTGATGCTCAGGGCTGGGACCACACCCACCACACTGACTTGGATATAAACTCCGCCCCCCTACCTCCCTACACGCAGCCTCTCTGTCATCACTTATCCAATTCTGGAAACACTTTTTTTCCAAACAAATTCTTTAAAAAATAAAAAATAAAATAAAAAAAACACCACTGTGAGAAATTAAATCTTACCACTCTTGAGATTTAAGCAGCAAGCTTTTTGGGGAATTAAGAAGATTTTTAGAGAAAAGAGGCGGAGTTTCTCTTCCCACGCTTCTCTGAGGAGAAAGTCAGGAGATTCCCTGTCCAGTGCAGCCGTATCACTCAAGTGCTGTCTGTTTTTTTAAATAAACACTTCCTGTACTGTACTCTTCAAATGAAAAGCTGTTCTTGTAATGTTGCCTGTCTCTCACTAACGTCATGATTGGTTGTTGTTTTTTTTTTACTTCGTAGCCTGATTTGAAAAGGGATTTTCGGAATGACGTTCCTTAAGCTATGAGATCATTTTCACAGAAACAAAATGAAGTTCCTGACAGAAACACTTGTCTTCAGCGAGATTCGTCGCGTAGCCTCTCTGAGTGGACATTTTCAGATTAGCGTTTTGACGCGGGGTTTTTTTTTTTTTTCCGTTTCATGGCTTTCCTTTGGAAATGCAAGTTTTAATGTAAGAAACCTCACGGGTTCCGAGTACAGGCATGAGGAAGGTCATCTCTCAAGGACTTCGTGTTGCATGCATCTGAACGTGATAGATTTAAACACATGGCCTTTTTCCTTTCCCAGGCATGTAATACTTTAGCATGTCTTAAGATAATGTAGCTTAACTCCAGGAATCTGTCATTTGTAACTGATCTTTTTAGAATGTTTGAATTTTTTAAGTTTCATTTCAACTTCACCATGTATCATTATACCGTGTATATATACAATACATGTTTGTTTTTGTTTGGTCTGGGCAATAACACATTTTTCCACATTTAAGCAATTGTATACTTGTTTAATAAAGATTATGAATGGCAGGTGGTCAGCAAGATGATTCCCTCTCTATTGTCTTTATTCCTGAATCCGAGTGGTGAAAATGTGGGTCTGGCCTTTAAACTTCCAAAACGATTCTAGGGTAAATGCTTCTAAAGTCTGTAGTTGGTCCACAATATTGCGGTCAACACCCCTTTTTAAAAAAAAAATTGGTATGGGATCTTTAACGACCACAGTGATTCAAGACCTTGGGTTTTGCATCCCACATAAAGGACGGCAGCTCCTGCAGCACAGTGTCCCCATCACTGTGCGGTACAGAGAGGAGTGCCCCTTGTTGGCCCACCAGCTCCTTTTCCAGCAGTAACAAATGTTTTATGAGGTGTCCTGTCCAAATCCTGTGGTGGTTCTGAAGTACTGAATACATAATAAGGGAAAATGCAACAAAAACTTTCCTCCCTGATAAACAAAATGCAAAAACAATTGGCCCTGAGGTGCAGGTGCAGCATGCAGTACGAACGCAGGGACTGTTTAGTCACGTTTTAGTATGGTGCGTGTGCATTAGGTTTTTTTCTGTATAGTGCACTGGAACTGGCTAACTTGTCTTCAATGATGTGATGTGATGGCTTACAGCAGCCGCAGGATGAGTTCTGAAGTGAAACCCCTTTTTTCTGCTCAGATCCAACCGAATGCCTCAACTCATTCGATGGCTGCTCATCAAGGATGAGTTTATTCTTTTAAAAAAAATAAATACTTCTTGTACTGTACCCTTTAAATGAATGAAGTCATTGTAATATTGTCTGTTTATCACTCACCATAATTGCTCTTTTTGACTTTATAGCCTGAATTGAATGGGGATTTTCACCCTTTTTAGGTCACTGTCCTTATGCTCCTTAAGCTTTTATTCTGATAAATTTTCATGTTCACAGAAGCAATACTATTAAAGTAATGATAAAAGAATTGTTTATCGTGAGAATTATCATGTACCTCAATATATTTTTGAAATTGATTAAATGCTTTTTTTTTTTTTTTTTGGTTTTCAAATAAGAAGCTATATGAGTTGTAAGTACGAACGTGAGAAAGATCTCACTGATTTTGTGATTTTGGGTGCCATGCATCTTAACGTGAGAATAATTAGAACACACACCTTTTCCCTTTTCCAGGCATGTTTAGCTTAAGATTGCCACCTACTGGACACCATCGGAACTGACAAATGTGTTTGGATGTACGAGCGGGTATAGGGTTTAATCTTGGTACATTCGGGTCGGGACATTTTAATTTTCAATAAATGATGAAAAAATAAATAAACATTAACAGTTAATACGACAAATCAATATATTAAGAAGTTTATAATGGTTAAAAAAAACATTAAAATAGCTGTGGAATTGGGTCTTTAACCTGTAACCTACTGCAGAATACAATAGACTATTCTGACCAGCGTATTATATCAGTAGCAAGAAACTAATCGCGTCATTTGCCGCGGTTCCAAATACAGCGTCTGGTTGTATCAAATAACGGAACTTGACCGGATTTTGGAAGACGACCGGAGCGGATCTTTCCTGCTATTTTTTTTTTTCAGAGAAAGAGTCGAGGAGGAAGGCGGAGTTTTGGTCTAAAGTTTTTCGGAGCGGTGGAAAAAAGGAGAATATCAACAGTTAAATGAGGAGAGAAGTATCGGGAATTTACAGGTACTGCACATCTAAGCTCCTTCTGTTATCTAATTTATAAGTTTAGGTATAGTTCCTCATAAATTGCTGTGCAATATTAAAATGACAAATCCACAAGGTTGAGATTTTACTTCTGTCAAGTAGCTACATAAATATGACTTAAAGTAGCTACATGAAAATTATTTTTTATATATGCCCTCACGCCTTTCGCTGTTGTAACGCAAAACGGAATCTTCCAAAATCTTTAGCAAAATTAAAACAAAACGGGATTATCCTATCAACAGCGGAGAATGCCGAGGCATTTTTTACTCGCAGGAAATCACGAGTTTATCCACACGTTTATCCACACGCTGCAGGACGTGGGGGTTCATGGGGAAATCCATGGGACGACAAGCACGTCTTTCTCGTATTGTTTGCTTAAGAATTCTGTCGATATTCATATTTAAACTTAATAAATGATCATTGTACACTTAATATTCAAAAAGTCGTAAACCTGCAACACAATGCTAGCTAATACAGAAGTACGCTATCTCGCAAATGTGAAGAACGAGCTGAACGATCCCAGTGCAAATGGGCTAAGCTTTCGCGAAACACCGTAAAATCTTAATGAAATCGCAGCTTAAAATTGAGTTTAATCGTTTCACAGAATTAAAATAAGTTTTTAAAAATTCAAACGCTCAGTTGAGACCTCAAATGGTTGTAGGCAATCAGTTTCCTCAAACTAATTGTGTAAACGATGTTTTGGGTTTCCATGTGAACGAACTTGGATCTTACACAATGTTTGGTCTGCAGTTCCAGTTAAAGAGGAAGAGAATAAATTGTGCGTTATTACTTCGTGTATTGCGTCTTAGTGCAAATTCATTGTGACGACAATAGCAAATACAATCTCTGGCTACTTTATTAGGTCCCTGTCTAGCACAGGCTTGAACCACTTTTAGCCTCCAGAACAGACTAAATTCGTCGCGGCATGGATTCAACAAGGTGCTGAAAACATTCCTTAGAGCAGTGGTTGTCAAATTCTGTCCTGGGGACACCTGTGTATGCTGGTTTTTGTTCCATCCACAACTGCAATCCCATGGTTTTAACAAACTGTTAATGTGTCTTAATTATGCTTTTGCTGTGTTGAGGGATTATTTAACCTCTTAAACCATATTATGTCAGAAATAGCTATTTGTGCTGTAAAAAGAATAAAAGTCCCACATTCACATTTTGCTATATTGCAAATGATGACATGGAGAGGTAACTTTTTAAACTGATTTAAATTAAAGACTGAGGCAAATCAACTGGCTCCTAATTGGTGAAAATGTTAACACTACTAACTCTCCATTTGGTTGATAATGAAGAATACAACGGCAAAGAAAATAACAAGTCAAACGTGCATTGTGGTTTTGCTCATTATCATTTGCAAAGCCATTAAGAGCCAGTTGATTCACCTCGCTTTTTTATTTGAAATATGTAGGCCTACCTCTCTTTATGTAATAATTTGTAATTCAGCACTATGTGAAGATGGGACTTTTATTTTTCATGGCATGCATAGCCGTTTCTGACATAATGTGTCTAAAGAGGGTAAATAACCCGTCAAAACAGGAAAAGAGTAATTAAGGCAAATTAGCAGCTCGTTAAAACTATGGGACCATCATACACAGGGGTCCCCTTGGCTGAGTGTGAAGACCACTGCCTCAGAGATGTTTGGTCCATGTTGACCCCACTGCTTTCAGCCACACATTCATGCTGCAGACCTCCCGCTCTGCCTCACCCCGAAGGTGCTCAGTTGGACTGAGTCCTGGAGACTGAGCAGGTCGACTCATCGGAGTAAACTGAAGTTACTGTCGTGTTCGTGGAAACAGCTTGAGATGATGTGTGCTTTGTGACATGGCCCATTATCCTGCTGGAAGTAAGGGTGGAGAACTTTAGCCATAAAGGGTTGCACACGGACAGCAATTATGCTTAGGCATGCTGTGGCATTCAAATGCAGCTCAGTATGTGTGCCAAGAAAACATTCCCCACACCATTACACCTCCACCAGCAGCCTGCACCATTGACACAAGGCAGAATGGATCCGTGGATTCATGCTGTTTACGCCAAATTCTGACCCACCCATCTGCATGCCACAGCAGAAATCGAGTAATGTCAAAGAAGGCAATGTTTTTCTAATCTTCAGCTGTCTAGTTTTGGTGATCATGCGCCCACTGTAGCCTCATCTTCCTGTTCTTAGCAGACAGGAGCGGAACTGGGGGCCCTCTTCTGCAGCTGTAGCCTATCTGCTTCACGGTTCGACGCTTTTTTGCACTGAGAGATGCTCTGCTGCACACCACTGTTGTAAACAGCTGTTATTGGAGCATTTGTGGCTTTTATGATAGCTTGAACGAGTCTTTCCATTCTCCTCTGGCCTCATTTTGCTCACAGAACTGCCCCTCACTGGATGTTTTTTTTTTTTTAATGTATCGCACTATTCTATGTAAACTCTAGAGACTGTGGAGCATGAAAATCCCAGGAGGGAAGCTGTTTCTGAGATGCTGGAACCACCACGTCTGGCACCATCAATCATACCATGGTCGAAGTCATGCTTGGATCGCCCATTTTAATGTTTGGTCGAACGGCAAACTCGTTCACCATATCTGCACGCTTTATATATTGACTTGCAGCCACATGATTTGCTGTTTGGAGGAACAGACTACTTAAGTTAGGGAGCAGTTGTGCCTAATAATGTGGCCACTGAGTGTAGGCTTACTGAATCCCATCTGAACCTCCTTAACCTTAACTGAAATTTGACTTAAATTATAAGAATTCTGTTGGTCTGGGGAAATCTGACTATTTTTACACTTTACGTCAATTCGTATATAAGATAGCAAGAGCAAATAGGCATAAAAGCATGAATGAACTTCACAGACCGCAAGGAGATAATTTTGACAAAATAAGGATCGCATTAATGCATACATAAAATGTGTGTTAATATTGGGGACGTGCAGTTTTATTACCTGTTGTGTTTCTTCCACTCACCCTTCGTCTTGTCATTCAAGTATCCCAGCAGTGTCCACCTCTGCCTGTAATGCACAGCTACTGTCACTGTAGAATAATTAGGGTCATCATATTCATTAAGACCCAAATAAATGCAACCAAAACCCCAAAACACTTAGGAATCTATTGCATAACGCATCCTTTTCATATCAGAGAAAGCATTTTCAGCTGTGTGACTGTCCACTGTCATTCACACGTTAACTTGATTCTGTAACTTTAGATGGACCATATATTTTATCAGGAGAGGAGTGCCGGTCTGGTGCAAGTCTATCTATGGCTTCCAATTGCAGCACAGATTGGATGTTGAGCTTTGACTGACCCATGTCGGAATACACAATAAAATTGCATAGCATCACAATGTTAAATTTCTTGCTGCTGATCATATTTTAGTCACCACCTGCTCCCTGAATTCAGTGCAGCTGCCTTAGTTAACATTAATTCTTTGAAATAATTCTGGATTAATCTTCGTCAAGAAAGGCTGCTTACCTGCCAGTCAATGTTCAAGCCACAGTATTCCTCCTTTGGACAGTAAACGTTATTTGACTGGCTCTTGTGAGTCAGTGATTGACAGCTCCAATCCCTACTACAAATTTTCGGAAAAGCTTCGCTCTTCAACCCTTCCTTCCCCTGCTCTATTGAGCATGGGCGGATGAAAACAGTGTGGCAGAAAGCATACCTACCATTAGACATGAGGAAGGGAGGAATGGAAGGAGGGCCTGGAACTCATTAATATTGACCCCGCCCCCTCGTTTTCAGGCTCTTTGGAGAGGAAGCTTGATCCCAGAGGACCCCCCCCCCCCCCGAGGGCGAGCGCCATGTCCTGGTACCTGAGGCACTTCACGGCGGTGGGGGATGATTATGAGAACATCACCCGCTGGCCGGAGGAGGAGGAGGTGCAGGAGCCCCGTGAGCCGCCGGGCCAAACCGCCGAGCCGAGCCCCGAACCCGTGACCTTCCGGGGCTCCCTGCGGAAGCTGTTCAGTTCGGATAAGTTCCAGGTGTGATGAGACCCCCCCCCCCCCCCCCCCCCCCCTCGCAGTGTCAGAATTCCTGCGCCGCTCTTTGTTTGTTCCGGTGTGTTCTCTGACCCGGTGGAAACGTCGGTTCGTGTCTCGGCAGATCGCCGTGGTCATCCTGGTGATCCTGGACGCTGTGTTCGTGCTGTGTGAGCTGCTCATGGACCTGTCAATCATCAAGGCAGATACAGGGAAGATCGCCCCTCAGGTGAGTCTGAAAAGCATCTGTGAATCACACAAACACACCTGTTGAATTGCATTACATTCATGTAGCGGAGGCTAAAGCAGAGGTTTATTTGTAATTCCCAAGAAAGGACATGTAAATCACACCCATAAAATCACAAACCCACTTGTAAATCACTAAAACCCACCTGTAAATCAGAAATAAATAAATAAATCGCATGAACTATATGACTCTTTGGCAGTCCTCTTATTTGTAAGCATCTGTTTTCTGATCATTAGTTTCTGTACAAACTGCTGCTGTGTTTTTAAGCCTCTCTGGCCGAGCGGCATCGCCAGTGAGAACGAGGCTGCATTCAGGATGAGGAAATGTTGCCGTTTTATGAAGTGAAGCAGAGCTTTCAGCTGCAGAGCTCTGTTACTATGGCTGCTGATGGGGTGATTGTGTACAGGTGTGACACCCTTTCCTAAATTTGTCACTCCCTGGTCCAGGTTACAGAGGCTGACGCAGAATGTTGTAACTTAGCAGTATCGGCATAGAATATTGTATTTTGAAAATGTTCTGCATCTTGAAGGCAGCCCTAGTCCTTCCTGGGTAAAGCACAGTAAAGTGAAATTAAATTAGCATCCATACGAGTGTCCTTCTGCGCCGGTGGGCGTGTCTTGTCTTGGCCCCTCCCCCCCGCAGGTGTTCCACTACCTGAGCCTCGTCCTCCTCACCTTCTTCATGGTGGAGCTGGCAGGGAAGCTGTACGCCTACCGCCTGGAGTTCTTCCGCCACAAGTTTGAGGTGTTCGACGCGGTGGTGGTGGTGGTGTCCTTCGTGCTGGACATCGTGTACGTGTCCAGCGAGGACGCCTTCGACGGCATGGGCCTCCTGATCCTGCTCCGGCTGTGGAGGGTGGCCAGGATCGTCAACGGTGAGCGTACAGGCACTTTACTGTTACGCACAGAGCCATGCTCTCACACCCACACCCCCACCCCTGCTCTCTCACATACACACACACACACACACAAGCACATGCACCGACCCTGGATCAGTGTGTTGAGCTTACGAACGTACACACAGACACACACAAGCACATGCACTGACCCTGGATCAGTGTGTTGAGCTCTCTCACATACACACAGACACACACAAGCACATGCACTGACCCTGGATCAGTGTGTTGAGCTCTCTCACATACACACAGACACACACAAGCACATGCACTGACCCTGGATCAGTGTGTTGAGCCCACTAACATACACACAGACACACACAAGCACATGCACTGACCCTGGATCAGTGTGTTGAGCTCCCTCGCATGACGGCTCTGGATCTGTGGTTGCAGGCATCCTGATCTCAGTGAAGACCCGCGCAAATCACAAAGTGCAGAAGCTGAAGGAGACCAATGATCACCTGACCCAGCAGGTCAGCGACCTCCAAGGGCTCCACTCCACAGCGGTGAGTCAGCTCATTTCAAAAGGGACCCCGGGGAAGCAATGAAAAAGGCAAAAAAACCAGCATGGCTCTAATGTTTACAACAAGCAAAGAAAAACCACAGCGTGGTTTATTTCTTACACAGAATGACTAGTGAGATCAGTGGAGCCATTTCTCATTTGCAGTGATGACCTGGGGATAAAAGTGGGTTGGAAATTCCAAAGGATTATGTGGCCAAACAGATGTAGGGGGTTTGAGATCGAAAGTCCTATTTTTGGTAATTTGACTGTGACACAGGGATCATCACCCTTTTTACAAAAGATAAATGCTGTCTTTAATGACCACAGTGAATCAGCATCTCGAAGGGCTAAGGTCCTGAAATAATTACACTTTTGCCAAAACAGTTATACTTGTACATGCTTCTCTGAATTTGTCTGTGTTTGTTCCAATGAACATAATTGTTGGAAGAATTTTACTCTATCCTGTTGAAAATAAAGGTTTCCAGCATTTTAAATTTGTTTAAAAAATGAACTGGTATGCAGGTGATGCCAGAGACCTGTTTTCGCTAAACAAAACGGAAAAAAGCATTAAAGAATTGTACTGTTTTGACTGCCGGTTATATTTCCTTTCTGGGGTTGCATTTTGCCTCATTGCTCCAAGAACCTTCTGGAATTGAACCGAATGCTCAGTACCTTCCGTTTCCTCCCTCCCTCCCCCTCTCCTCTCTCACAGGAACAGGAGAACAAGCGGCTGCGTGCACTGCTACGCCAGCACAGCATCGACTTCTGAGCGTGCGCCGGGGGGGGGGAGAAAGGAGGATTTTCATCTCCCGTCTTATTTTTGGATAGAAGTCCATAAACGCTGCAGCCCTGTCTTTAAAGCCACTTTTTCCACATGACGACTTTGCTTTGAGCCGACCGACTGCCGTCGTGCGAAGGAAGGCGGAGTCATGACTGTCAATCATCAGCGCGGCGCAGGTGATTTGAAATTGCGGCTGATCCGCAGAGGAGGGCAAGACAGAGGCCACGCCTAAGTACTAACCCAAACCCCTAAAATGCCAGCCTTCAGATTTTCAACTAACCCACACTGTTACAATAAGATTCAGTATCTTTTTGGATATTCCTAGGAGCTATTCCTAGGGAATATGTCAAATGCCAAAGCCATTATTAAACATGCATCAGCTCCAGTGTCCAGTAATCTTGGTTACTGAGGGTGGTCATGTAGATAACACATAAAATTAGCTAGAAATTCAAATGTGAACTGTGATTACTGCATATTACTTTTAAGAAACTCTATTTGAGTGTGCTTGTGCATTTCATATCTATATTTAAAAGGGAACTGTGTATAGAACGCCTCATTACAATAGATGTGAGAATGAGAATAAAAAACCTGAATTATGAAAGAAGTTCCCATTTAACAATACACTGAACTACGTGTTTCCCCTCTTCAGTCCTTCCAGTAAGTGTGTTGATTTGAATGCTTTTCCAGTCACCAGCTACACTCAGTGCTGCCACCTCCACTATCAGTTTGGAAGAGGACAGAGAAGCCTGTGCTGTCCTCTAAAACAGTGGTTTTCAACCCTGGTCCTGGGGGCACACTGTGTATGCTGGTTTTCGTTCCAACCACAATTGCAATCTCAGAATTTTAACAAGATATTATTTTTCCTTAATTAGGTGCTTCTCAGGGATTATTTGCCCACTTAAGCCACCTTGTGTCAGAAATAGCTATGCATGCCATAAAGAATAAAAGTCCCATATTCACATTGTGCTATATTGTAGACGATTATGTAAAGAGGTTAAAAAAACGTTTTAACTAATCAAAATGAAGACTGATGTAAATCAACAGGTTCCTAATTGGGGAAAGTGTGGACACCTGGCCACTAAATCTAATCATTTGATAGATAACGAAGAATTCAAAATTTTATTCTTCATGCTATGCATAGCAATTTCTGAAATAATGTGGCTTAAGATGGTAAATAATTCCTTTTAACATGAAAAACACCTAATTAAGAAAAATTAACAGCTTGTTAAAATTCTGAGATTGCAATTGTGGTTGGAACGAAAACCAGCATACACAATGTGCCCCCAGGACCAGGGTTGAAAACCACTGCTCTAAAACACACAGAGTCAGGCTGCTGCTGGTTTGCACACTGCATTGTAGCAGTCAAGCTCACACATACATGAGTCTGAGGAGGGCTCCTCGTGTGCAGCTTGTACAGGCAGACTGCAGGTGCCTGATTGGCCAGAGGGGTCACTGGCGAGCAGCGAGGCACGGTCACCCTGTGCGTTCAGATCCGAGGTTTGTGCTTTCTTCCAGACGTTCCCTGCTCTTGCTCCAAGGGGGGAATCTCTAAAATGGCGGGTCAGAGCGTTGTTTACACCAAGTGGCATTCGTTTCCAATTTATGAAAGGTAGAGGGAGAAATCACATTCCTTCGTTCCATTTTTTTCTCCCTCCTGCCAAAGAGTGTAAAATGCAAGCTTCCGGCAAGAAGGGAATCCCACAATGCAATGCTCCACCAGATGAAGAAGAGAGGACATGGCTGTTCAGTTCCGATTTGGTTTGTTCCTCATCTACGCTCCCTTGAGAGCACCTGTTAAGTTCACTTTTTGCATGTTGCAAATTTAATCACACGACAGCTCATTCGAGGGAAGCAAGGTAAAGGAATGTGTTAAAGTGGATCTGAATCCTCCCCTTTCTGGGCGACACTACAGACAACTTTGTTTCACCTTGCGGGACTGCTGGTCCCAGGCAGCACTGGCCGAGCTCTGACTCATTACCAAACCTTGCGGTCCATCCACTGCAACACTGCCTTAACAGGATGAGCCACCCAAAAGCCCCTGTTGTGCAAGCTTTTCTATAAAAAAACAAACTAAAATGTGTTCTGGGATAATTTATAAAACTAAAACTTTTATTAAAGTGGTATCAAAACTATCTTTACCAAAATAATTGCTATACACCATACGCACACGCACACACACACACACACACACACAAACACACACATTGAACTGTGAATAAATTAACAGCTGAAAGTAAAAAGTTGATATGACTTTGCATAAAAAGAGAACCTGAGGAAGTAGTGCACATGACAAAGTCCAAACTCGATTGAAAAGTATGACTAGGCCTGGAAGGGCATGACTGGCAGGTGACCCCTTCACCTAAGTGGAGGTTGAAAGTCAGGCTTCACCAACCACTAAAGAGGGGGGAGCCACCCCAGTTAGAGTTTTCTGCTGTGCTGGAGAGAGAAAGCGTCCTCGTTGGTTGAAATCAGGGCAGCTGTCTCTTCTCAATCCCCCTTCCCAGCTAACAATGTGAGCGAGTCCACAGGGCTGCCCCCTCCCCCACTTCCTCCCCCCCCCCCCCCAAGCCTTAGACGAAGGGGAAGAAGAAGTCGTACGGCAGCTTGGCGTCGATGGTGGGCGGGGCTCTGTAGCCTGGCTGTGCGGCAGCTGACACGTCGATGAAGGTGACGGAGGTGGAGATGAGCAGCAAGTCGCTGCCACCTAAGAGGGAGGACTGCACACACATGGGGGGGGGGGGGGGGGGTAAGAAGTTACAGCATCAGCCACATGCTGTTTTTGGTCAGAGATGGAAAATCCAGATTTGGAAAGTAAAAGTCCTCCCCAGTATTTTGTTCCAGTCAACTTTATTTACTAATTAACACAATTCTTCAGCCAGGAGGTAGAGCTAATTAGTGAAATCAGCTGGCTGAGTTCATGGCTGGTAGAACTGCACAGCAGGACTTTTACTTTCTGACCCCAGGAGTGTCCACCTCTTGCTTTTGGATGGATGTTCACAGAGGGTTCATAGGTAAATAGTTACGACATTATTAAGGGGGAGCTCGTGGGTAGTCATGCCCCAAGAGGTGATCTGGGTTCAGCCAACCCAACTGCAATCCAACTGCAGCCACTTAGTGCCGAACAAGTTAAACTGACCCTGGATTAGTACCAAAGGAAAATGTTACACCTTGTACCAGACACATAGTGTTGGAGGTTTGTGTTTGTGAAAACACTTTCACTAGGGTTCAATTTAAACTTTAAAACAATACATTTCAGAGCTGCAAAGCCAAGGATTATGAATTATCCTGGGAGCATGGGTACATGTTGATACTTTCCATCCCCATGTAGAATCCACAGTTCTCTTTTGGGTTTTTGGAATGTTTTTCAATGTTCAGTGTTCTAGAACTCTTTCAGGGCCTAGTGATTGTTATATCAGCATTAGAATTTCCAGTTAAGAACATTCTAATCACACATTTGTGATCTCATACTTCAAAGGTTTAAATACACAGAACTGATACTTTGTGCTGTAGAGTGAAATGGCACATTACCAGGCTGCTGGTGTTGGTTTGGATCACCTCCGTCACGCTCACTATCTGTGCCTGGGGGTTCACTAGGGACCCATATTTAGTCCATTTCACCTCCAGGTCCAGAGACAGAGGAATACTGCAGCTCACGGCATCCTGCAAAACCGATAATTGACCAATCAAATCAGACCCATACCACTGACTGACCAATCAAATCAGACCCATACCAGTGACTGGCCAATCAGATCATTCATTTCTATATCTGGTTCCCATTGTTTATCAGCAGTATATTTCCAATTATTAAAATAAGGGATAAAAATGACTTCAAACATGTTGGAAGATTTTTCTCTTATACAACTTAGCTTTTCCTTTATAACAATCTATTTCTGTTCAGTATCTTCGAGGCTGGACTTCTGTAGTGCGGATAAGCAGGAGATCAGCTCCACCAAGCCAAAACATGTCTTTATACTCAGCATACAGGCTCATGTCTTGTGAATATACTGTACTTATGTTAATACACTTTAACATTAAATGTGACACATTTCATTAAATATGGCTGTGCTTCCAAACATATTTTTGCTGGATCAGCAACAGATATTTTTTACGGCTTCGCTCAACACCGAGGCGAAAGCAGGATGGGCTCACCGATGTGGCGGACGCGGTTCGGTTCTTTACGGGCACCCAGTCCAAGACCACGTTAGGAGGAGAGTTCCCAAAAGAGGCCACAAACTTTGGGAAGTCTGGTCCCCTGAGCACCCCAAAGATCAGCTCAGACACCAGCGAGCAGTTAGCAGCCTCCGGTATTCTGCGGAGGGGGGGGGGGGGGAGGAAGGAAGAAAGAGAGAGAGAGAGAGAGAGAGAGAGAAACGTGAAGTGTGAAATGGGGAGGGGGGTTAGGTTAAAGGGAACTCTGGGATAGCTTTGGCCATGGTGTCACCCATGGGAACAGGCTATCAGTCTGACTGCTAGCATGAGAGTGAAAGTCTCAGTATCACAGTATCAGACTTAAAGTGTCAGTGTGAAGATTAAAGGGTTAACGCATCTGTTAAAATATACTGTTAACCCTTTAAGGTATAAGATCACAAATGTGAGATTAGAATGTTCTTAATTAAACATTCTAATACCGATGTAACAATCACTACTGGTAAATGAAAGCAACGAGGTTCTACAACACTGACTTAGAATTCTTTTAAAACATTCCAAAAAACTTACTCTTCAAATTGGTATGTTGTTTCAGAGGTTGTCGTCAGTGTTAAAAGGTAAGAGTTCAGGTGTTAAAGTGTCAGAGTCAGGATCACTGTGCTGATGTCTCACCTCAGGGTGCATCCAGATGCTGCATTGACCCCAAATCGGACAGGGGCGCGCAGCCCTGTGGCCCCCAGGCAGTCCTGCTCTGCCCTGGGGCTCCGCAAGAGGGTCAGACCCCCGTTCCTGTCTGCGCTCTGAACCACGCCCGTGCGGGGAACCGTTAGGGACCAAAACCACGACTCTACAAACCGACTGCTCTAGACCAGAGACCTCAAACACAAACCAGCTGCTCTACACCAGAGACCTCAAACACAAACCAGCTGCTCTACATCAGAGTGCTCACGCACAAACCTGCCACTCCCAAAACCCTTAAGCCACTGTGTGATGTGTCTGATGTACAGTGGCCGGTTTGGGTGTGAGGGCCCCGGGGTAAAATGGCTGGTTTCAGCACAACACTTTGGTATTGAGCGGCTAGCAGTGGAAGCAATGTCCAGATCTCGCCCAGGTAGCTTAGATCAATCAGAGCTACTTTCTAAGCTTAAAGGATATTCTGCTGTTCTTGTTCCGGCCACCAGAGGGAGCCCAACCACATAACCTGGGTTTCCACTGGACAGGAGTTCTCTGGGCTCTGTGTCCTGCAAAATTAAATGAATAATTAAACGGGTGATTTCCCCATGAATATGACAGCTGCATCTCAAAATAAGTACTGGACATACAAAAGCCCTTTGAAAGTGCTACTCATGTAGCACAGACAGGGGTTTTACAGGTACATATGGGGCTGCTAGGCTATACCTGCACAAAGGTGACAGTGAACTCCTGAAGTATGGGCAGGGTGCTCTGGTCCACGGCCCCCAGCACCACAGAGGCGGCCGCGCCCACGATCTCCCCCGCCACACCGTACGTCACACGGTAACTCACCTGCAGGGACCAGGAAGAGCGCTCATTCAGCACAGGGGTCAGCTGACTCCTGTATCCTACTGCACCTGCTCTCCGCACTGACCTGCCAGCACAACTCACACCTGGGTCTGGTGATTACTCACCATACCTTAATCCTTCAGACGCCAGCTAAAATCCTGCAGATTATCGAAGGTCTTAAACATCCATTTTCACTAATATTCAGAATAAAATTCTTTCGTACGGTAAATAACACTTTTTGGTAAATAACATGTTCCGCTGAAAATTCTCACAGGACACGCAGTACCATTTTCAAACGTTACCTACATGTAAAGAGTTAAAGCATCAAATTAATTCCAAAATGAAACTTCCTTTACTAATGAATTACTAAACTTCTATCTTGGGCCCTGCAAGTAAGCCCATTTGATTCTGACCCCCCCCCCCGCCCCATCTCACCTGGAGCACCACATTGTTACACACCGGTCCTTCCCCGGCCCCCAGCAGTGCCGGCCCAAAATACAAGCCGTCGGCAGGGTCCGCGAGCACACGTGTCCCGTCCAGCGACTGCAGCACCACGGAGGCCAGGGCCACGCCCACCCGCTGGAGGAGACCAACCGAGAGAGGGGTTCGTCAGGAAGACCTCCCTCTCCTCAGGTGACAGTGTGAAGACAGCAAAAGCTTCTTTTTCGATTTAACAAAATCTAATTATTCACAAACATGAACACTGTCACACACTACATTGTAGTTTACCAGTTTAGCTTGCCTGTTTCTGACATTTTCCAGCAGGTCTACTGTCTTTCAAAAAGGTTTAACTCCACTGTTGTCTTACAAGGACAACAGAAGAGAAAGTGGAATGAATTGCCCACACAGTGTTTCACACAACTTTCTCAACCCTTAATCATGGCCATTTGCTCCGAAATAAAGAGGTCCCCACAAGCTGAAAAGACTCTTTTGAGACCCACAGCACATAGTACAGATCAAGCAGACTTTTCACTTAACTGTAATCCACTGCAGTGATTACACACAAAAAACGCTGAAGAATATAAGGACGTGAGTTGGTGACTTACAGTTATGTTCCCTGTTTTTGCCTAAAAGAAGAAAAAAAAACAAGTTTAGACACAATTCCATAAAAACTATAGTGATGTCACGAAGACCCGTGTCTGTGGTGTTACAGTCACATCACTGGACCCATGTCTGTGGTGTAATAGTTATGTCACAAAAGGCAGTGTGACAATTAAGTCACAAAAGACAGTGTCTGGTGTTACAGTGACATCACAAAAGGCTGTGATTGTTGTGTGAAGTAAGCAGAGTAATAGTAGAAGAGATGAACAGAGACACATATGGGCCTAAAATCGCCATTCAAAATCAGCTTGTCCTGCTCCTTCCTATTTTTAAGGCTTCAGGTAACTGGGGGTGGCAGTATGGTGTGGGGTGGTTATGGCTAACAACTACACAGTTACTGAGACAAACCACAGGTGACACCTCACACAATGACCTTGAGCTTTAGTAGACACCCAGGTGCATAATTACCGGTGTGTAAAAACCTTATGGTTCATCGAGAGTGTATAAATAATGTAACCTGAATCTAAACCCAGGATCCATTTCTCACAGCTTTCTGGAACAAATAGGTGGAGTCATGGAGTGGCAAGAAAGGGGTGGAGTCATGGTGAGGCAGAGAAAGGGGTGGGGTCACAGTGACTGAATGTACTGCTGGCGGGGTCATGGTGAGTTCAGAAACTGAACAAGTCATGGGCTGTGTCTGAATCAGCACACTTGTCTGCTATTGAGTATACAAGTTGTATACTCAATAGTAGGCAAATGCACTGATTCGGACATGGTCATGGTGAGGCAGAGAAAGCGGCGGAGTCCCTGAGGTGAGTAAGGAGTGGGCCGAACTTACAGACAGGATGCGGAAACTGGTGTAAGTCTGCAGGTTCAAGGATGGCAGCGTTTCACAGTCCTGCTCCAAGCGGAAGGACCGCACACACTGGGATGTTTGGTCCTGAAGGAATGCTGGGGAAAGACAACACAAAAGAAACAGGGCAACTGACACTTAACTACTGACGCTTACTATGAACACAGTGCAATTTCACCCACAAAACACAATACAACAAAAAAGCCCAAACACACTCATGGCCTTGCCAACTTCAGCGCACAACTGCTGGAGTGGAGTTAAACCTGCAGACACCGCGGCTCTCCAGGGCTGGAGTTAAACCTGCAGACACTGCAGCCCTCCAGGGCTGGAGTTAGACCTGCAGATACTGTGGCTCTCCAGGGCTGGAGTTAAACCTGCAGATACTGTGGCCCTACAGAGTTCAAACTGCAGAAACTGCGGCCCTCCAGGGCTGGAGTTAAACCTGCAGACACCGCGGCTCTCCAGGGCTGGAGTTAGACCTGCAGATACTGTGGCTCTCCAGGGCTGGAGTTAAACCTGCAGATACTGTGGCCCTACAGAGTTCAAACTGCAGAAACTGCGGCCCTCCAGGGCTGGAGTTAAACCTGCAGACACCGTGGTCCTCCAGGGCTGGAGTTAAACCTGCAGACACCGCGGCTCTCCAGGGCTGGAGTTAAACCTGCAGACACCGTGGTCCTCCAGGACTGGAGTTAAACCTGCAGACACCGTGGTCCTCCAGGACTGGAGTTAAACCTGCAGACACTGCGGCCCTCCAGGCCTGGAGTTTGAGATAACCGGCTTAGCTGATCTGAATGTGGCACGCTCCATACCAGCTGGGTTTGCATCCGTGCAGTGGGCGGAGCCGGCGGGAGTCGGCAGCTGTAGGAACCCGCTCTCCCCCGTATCCTCCTGGGTCTGGATGATATCACCATACTGCAGAACCAAGACAGGAGAGGAGCAACAACACATCACATAACTACACAACGCTCCCTCCTTCAGCTAAAGAAGTCTCCCTTCATTACTGTCATCCTGGCTGCCCATAGAGACCATTTTCTGAATGTACTGCCGGGTTTAAAATAAAAGTTCATTTCTTGTTTTAATTCGACCCCCCATTTTCTTCCTATTTAGAATGGCCAGCTGTGTTTGTGCTCATCACTGCAACCTCTGCTGCCAGTTTGACAGAACACTGGTGGGTGGAGCCTCACCTTGTACCCAGGCACAATTTGGAGGTCCTGCTTGCTCGTTACATCACTGGCACCCATGGAGTCAAAGAAGAAACCTGCAAAGCGCCTGAAGAGGGCATCAAAGTTCCCATCTGTGGGCACCTCGGGTGGGACGAAGGAAAGCCCTGCCCCGTCTGGTTCAGGGGAAAATAAATCGGGAAGAGAAATGTGAATTCACAAATGACTTTCCAAATTATGTGATTCTTATTGCCATTATGTTACAATACTCATATAGTAATGCATATAGGTTATCTTGCGTAATTGTATTGAAGAGACACATGCAAACATTTTGTAAATTAAAAGGCTCCAGCACTTACAGTTGGCTGTCTGGATGCAGAAGACATCGGAGTTGACTTCCTGTGTGACCGAGGACTGCACGCGCGCGGAGCCATCTGCTGCGGTGCTGAGCGAATAGCGCGCGGTGTCCTGGACGCACATCTGTGTATTCGCACTGCAACGAAAAAAACTCGCCAATTCATTTTAGAGAAAAACTGTATTTTAAAACAGCAAATTGTCTAAGCACCCCGATGCCGGTACTGGTACAGATTGGGATTAAATTCCATTTGGTTTAAATATAGATGTAGCGCCACAATGAAGGAAAATAAGTAATGCAAAAGACCAAGCAGAAAATATACACGATGGTCACAGCAGTCCGTTAGCGAATTGGCCAAACCAATATGTATAATAAGCCAGGTTTATATAACTTTCCATATCAGTTACTAGACACTTAAATAATAAATGCCTATGTGTGGTATAGCTAGCAAGAGCGCAAATGTAAATATGACGTAAGAGAAACTTTCACGAGCTTTTCCACTGAGCACTCGGTGAAGAGTCTGAAGTCCCCGACGCAGTCCTGGTCACAGCAGCAGTTGACGTCACACCGACCCTCGTGCAGATTGCACGGGCAGAGACTGGAAACTAGAGAACAAGTACAAAAATAGCGTGTCAGCAACCTTAGACCGGGCGTCTGCAATCCTGGTCCTGGACAGCCAAAGTTCTGTTGGTTTTTGTTTTCACCATAAAATCAGCACACAGTTCGGTCCCAAGTAACCAGGTAAAGTGAGTTAACTGTGTAATCGACCGCTCTAGTTGATTAAATAAGTGCACAGTAACTACGGAAACCAGCAGCGCCTGTGGCTCTCCAGGACCAGGGTTGCAGACCCCTGCCTTAGATCCAAACGTACATCGAGATCCTCTCCAACACAAATGTAAAAATATAATTCAAACAAGAATTTTCCGCACATTGAATAAAGAATAAATGCAACTGTAAGTCTGTGCAAGTACGTCCTAGTTAGATAGGTGGAATGACATTGGGACTGGCATTCGCTCAGTCCTGGGGACCCCTGCTGGTTTACGTTCTAACCACGATTGTAATCCCAGTATTTTAAAAACTGTTCATTCTTCTTAATTAGACACACTGGATTATGTATCCTTTTAAACCAGATTATATCAGAAATAGCTATGCGTGCATGGTGTCATGAAGAAGTCTCCTAATTCACATTTGCATCTTGTGCATTGCAAATGATGAATTGGTGAAAATGCAGACAGCAGAGTTCAAAGACAATTGAACTCTGTGTGTTAATAAGTTTAAGGGGAAATTGTGAAATAAACACGAGTTCAACGACCATAAACAAGCAAGAGGCTGTAGTAAAAATCAGGATACAAATGCATCCTCAGGACCGAGACTGAGAAACACTGTGCTAGAACAGCTAGCTAAATTTCCGTGGTATGATAATATCTTACCGTCCGTAACAGGAGGAGGAAGGGAACCAGAAACCGGCAAAGGCTGTGACCCCGAAATTGTAGGAGTGGGCTGCGTTGCTGTGGTGGTTGTCTCAAGTGATACATTTACTTCTGTGCTCGTAAAAATTTCAGTGACTGTCTCCGTCGGTTCAGTTCTTCGCGGGTTGTCTGTGGTTGACGCGGTGAACGAAGTTCCAGGTGAGACGGACAAAGTGCCTGAGGTACCACTGGGCGTTGTGCTGTCGAAAAGCGTAGGTATGACAGTGGCTGATTCATTGTTGCTTGTGGTTAAGTTAAAATAGTCGGTCTGTGCATTAGCGCTTAAAAACGCATCCCCCAAACTCCACAAAACACAGACGCACACCAGCACGTCCATCATCCCTAGTAACATACAGCTAGCTACCGTAACCAGGAATTCAGCCCGGAATCATGGGGGTAAAAATATAATAATCAATTACGACGTATTTTCTAATTTCCCTAATGGATTTCACCTACATTGAAACATAGGATACATTTTTGTATCCATTAAATTGCATCTCAAGGAGAAAACAAATCCAACGTTATACTTGCTACGGAAGTATCGAAAGCTTCCTTTACGCCATTTCGACTCAAGTACACACGAGACTGTCTACGCGGTTTGAGCCACAATGGCCGCCGTTTCCTCGATTCACCGTTTAACCTTGGCTCATTTTCCTGTGCCTTTTTGTTCTCAAATAGTGTCCAAGGGTCAGTGCCGTGACCCCATCCGCATATAATAAACCACGACTTCAGTTTAAAGGCGTGTGAAGCCGCACGCTGTTATTTTAAGCTTAATATTCGGCAGCAGGAAATAATTTATATGCATACAATAATGCATTCTATGTTATTACGTATGTGTTGTTAATTAACTTCCATATTAGTGAGTGTAGTCCTGTTGAAAATCGTGATTTTGATTGGTCCTTTTTAGGGTTAGGCCTATGTTGGAAAGTGACGATTGCGCCATGAGTTCACTAAAGAAACCATTATTTCTTTTAAATGTTTAAATAATTGCACGGATTCAGTTATTCCACGGGACTACACATCAGACGTTTACATTTTTACATCCAGAAATTTACAGACATGCCAAATCCACTTCTTGAAGTTACCTTCTGTGAGGTCTAAGTAATATTTAATGATGGAACATTTACGAGAGAAAGCATTTGATCTAGATTATTTTCTTCATTATTGTCCAGACGTGATCGCTGTGATCAACCGTACCCTGACGTCAACAGTATGGTCGTCTTGATTAGGCAACTAGACATCAATTTGTGATGCTCCGGTTATTATGTTGGGTATCATATATGTCTAGGGGGAAAAATTTAAAGTGTGGCTGAGACGCCAAGTCGGAATTCGAGTTGAAGAGCATTCTGTAAACCAGTGGAAAGAATGACCTTGATCCATTGCCGCTCACGCTCGCTGGCCTTTTAAGGAAAACCCTAATTGCGTATATAATGGCTTACCGTGACGTCAGGCCTGGAGTCACAAGACACAAGACCTCATATCTCGCTGGGTAACTGCCGGAACTCTGAGCTGAGGGGGTTTGGTATAATCTCGAGTGAGGGAGCAAAATGACTGGTGCTATGGAGCAGCCGGGAGGAGCCCCCACTGAGAAATCTGCTAAAACCTAAAGAGCCTTTGCATTTGGACGCTTCCTGGAATTTAGAAAAAAACAGAAGCATCCACTCTGTGAGACTGTCACAAGCTTGGCGCTATTTTGCTTGCTAGCCTAGGTGGTTCACTGTTCTGTAGCCTTGCGTCGTCTTGTCGGATAGCCGAATGTTGTTTGGGTGAGAGATCGTAGTTAGTGGAGACCGGACGCGGAGAGTACGCAGGAGGAGTGGGTGCTGTTTTGGGGGATGATCTCCGTACTCTCCTATGGTAGACTCGTTGCCAGGGCAGTCCTGGGCGGACTAGCCCAAACAGATAGTCGGGACTACAGCCTGGTGACAGCAAGCTGCGGTTTCGGCAAAGACTTTCGTAAGGGGATTCTGAAGAAAGGGATGTGTTACGGCGATGACGCCTGCTTTATAGCCAAGCACAGAACCGCCGATGTTTTGGGTAAGTCTAGCTGGCGAGCGAAACTTTTAAAAACACATTATGATGCATAGCTATTTGTCCATTTTGCGAGCAATCTGACGTTAGATAATGCGATGTCAGAACCGCCGCACGCAGCATCTTATTTAATGTGTTACGCAAACACTAATATGCTAACTAGCCAGCTACATATACGTAAGTAGGTAATTTAATATTTAATAGACGGACACCTATATTCACTTGTACTTTTAAAGATTTCTCTTTGTGGTTACGACACGAATGACCTATGTCTGCACGTGGTGCTATTTACACACGGCTTAGCAAGATAGCTAGCTAGCAGCAGTTCGTACCAGTACCACTCCTGTCTCCTTTAACCTTCATTTTCAGATAACCCGCTTTCACCACACTAGCAAGATAACGAACTGGCCGCGTACTTCCGTTCTCTAGCTGTTTTAAAGAGACTATCAAATAAATTTGAGTTTAAACAAGAGGAAATCACTTGTAATTGACTTGCAGTTGGTGGTGACCTTTTACCCAGAAAGAGAATAGGCATCACTATATCGAGGAAATGCCCCCTCGCGGGACAGCGTGCGCGCGCATAAATGTAAACATTCTTTATGGAAGGAAAACAAGTGTGGGATTTAAAGCGCCGTTTTAATGTACTCCCACGAGGCGTTGATTTATCGGCTTATTAGTGAAGTTATGGCTATATCCTTGTATTTAGTGTCGCCTTACAATAGGTTTAAACCTGTTGGCAAAACAGGAAGTCTCGTATTTTGAATATGATCTTGCGTTTAACTTATATAATTGCCGCCGGAAAACACACGGCCCTCTTAGCAGGGGCCTAATTTTTCTGCTCACCTTGAGTGATCTTGATCTTTAACGACACTTACATGCGATGGAGGCGGTACAAACGTTTAAAGGTCACAGTGGTCACCCGTGGTGGCAGCCATGTTGACAACATTGCTCAAACGACACAGGGAATACTTTGTCCTTAAACATCAAAACATTGCCACATGTGCAGATGAGAGAAAATCAATGCAGGATGTAACTTTTTTTTTGTTCACACCCAATTCCTGTAGTCTCCAAGGGAGCATTCCTGCTGGGTTTGTTGCTTGACACCTTCTCATGATTGGGGTTATACTGTGCAGTGAAGCAGGTCCTCCTCACTCATTCACTCAGTGCTCAATATGGTCCTACTCAGGATTAAGAACAAAGTTATGACTAGAATAGCCCATTCTGCCCAACTTGGCTCGTCTTTTTAAATAAAATTTTTACGCTAACTAATACTGACAACAGCAAGCTCCGAATATCTCTATTTCAACGCATATTACCAAACCTTATTACTGTCACGGCAGTGGCAGAAAATGGTAATGACAAGAAAGGGCAACACAAAATACTAAAGAACTTGGAGGTGGAAGTAACTTGAAATAACCATGAAATCTATTCCAGTTTCCAGGGTTCACACCTGTCTTTCAGGTTGTGACTGGTGGTGGGGTGTTGTGCTACCAGATTTGTACAGCACCTTCCCTAAGGAGGGACTTCTCCCCCCTCTCCCTCTCTCACCCCCCTCTCTCAAATTTCAAATGCGCTGCCTCCTGTCCACACATTATGTTCTTATTCCTGCACAAGGAAGTTGCTGGGGCATCTTCATTGGGTTTTCCCCCTATCTACGTGTGCAATGCTTTCCTGCTTTAATCGTCAGATAGTCTTCTTTTCCTGTGCATTAATCCTCTGCTCTGAGAGGTCCTCGACTTGCGTTAAAATAAGCCCCGCCCCCTGTGATGCGTACATGGTGTTTGGTGCCTGCATTTCCTGATGCTGTTCGTCTTGGTCTTCGACCCTCAGACACGGCTGTCATGTGGAATCTGTGGGAGTTTCCTGAACGGGTCATTTCTGTGGCCCAAAAAACCAGTGGAAAGACAAACGGGAAAGAGTGCCCATTTGTCACTTCATTTACTGTTGGTCATTTGCATAGCGATTTTCACGCATAGGGACTGTCTTTTGTGATTTTGTTCATGAATGAAATTATCACCCTTAATGCAAAAAATTTAATGAGCTTCTGCTGGACTGAACATCTGATAACGGACTGTCTCCTGTGTGCACTCTAGGCCTGCGGTAATGTTCGGTAATGGCGCCTTTGTCTGGGACACTGGCTCATTCAGTTAACGGAGGCGGAGCTAGAGTGGATGGCCAGGCTGTGTGTGTGCAGGAATGGCTGCGGGGTTTGCGTGTCCGTGTGCATGTGCGTGTACCCGTGTGCGTGTGCTGTGCATGCGTGCGAGTGTGTTTCTGTGAGCTGCTGTCATTGATGTTCTTTTAGCTTATTTGATCTCTGACCCAACACTGAAAGCTGCAGAGTGAAAGGGCTGCTTGGAGCTGAAAGGCTCTCTCTCTCTCTGTTCAGGCTCGCCCTCAGTCTCTCTCTCTCTTATAGGCAGTTCAGAGCGCAGGTGGGGATGGGTATTATGGTTGGCTGTTCCTCTGTCCAGTTGAGCACTAGTTAAAGCAGTAGGCAACTTTCTCAACGGTCGCAATGTTGTGAAAACATTTTGAAAATCATAACAACCGTTGGCCCTGCCCATAGAGAAAGAGACACACCCACCCACCACCTGCTTGTCCACACACCTCGTTGTGAATGCGCATCAGCATTTCTATCTATGACTCCTCAGCAAGGAGGATTACAGACTGGCGTAGCTACAATGAAAATGTCAGCGGCAGGAGTCCAACTGGAGCTACAGAACCTTTTTCGATGTTGCAGAGCTTACCGATAATGCACTAAAATATTTTCCATATAGGCTAGACACCGAATTTGGTAGCTAGCTAATGAAGAAATGGTTTTGCTAAGTTCACTAGCTAGACTAAAGTTAGCCGTCCACCTGACGTTTCGCAATATCTTACGTTAGCGAAATATATATATTTTTTGTTCATGTAAATTGTTGAACGAGGCTGCCCTCTATCCCAGAGTAACAGTTACCCAATATACCTGCCCCCAGATCGGTACTCTGCTGGATATCTTAGTGCTGTCAGAAGGTCCTATTGGAATGGTCCTATTGTAAAACGTCCCACAGAGTACTGAATCTGGCGATACACCAAAGCCTTTCTGACACTGCACAGACTGTTTTTTTTTTTGTTGTAGATTACTAGCTACCATGACTACTTACTGTCTTTTTCAAAATAACTTGATATCACATCGTTCTAACTGTATAATAGGCTGCTAAGTCCAACAGTTGTGTGACAGAGCATTTATTGGGGTAGCCAATACTGCAGTGTTTATTTTAGTTTTGGAGAGAGCTCCATCCAAGTTTTTCTTCTTTTTGGCATTAAATGATGATGCAGGTGATGCAGGTGATGCAGGAGCAGGTTGTTATGGACTGGATCTATCGGTGAAGCTCTTTTGTTCTTTCTCAACGCATGGAGCTGTATGTGCTGTTATGTGGGTGCATGAGGACAGTCTTGGTCAAGGTCAGACCTGATCTGGCCTGTCTCTGATTGGTTCATGTTGTAAACCGCTTTGTTTTGGAAACAAGAAGGAATCTCTCGGCACAGAATTGTGAGGGTATAAACAGTGCACGGTGGTGGATTTCTCTCACAGCACCTTTCTATGATTGCTACCAATTGAGCAAGATCGTTCCCCAATATCTTTAAAATATTGTAAAATAAATATCCTGTGGTGTTTAACACAACGCGCTCAGTCTACAGAGCCCGCCCACTCTGTCTCACTGTGACCTGGCCACTGTGGGGGATCAAAGCTGGCTCCTCTGGACCCACCCGGTTCTGTCCCACACCCAAAGCCCCCCCCCTCCCCCTTCAGTCCCACAGGGTCATGTGTCATACCCCTGTGTTGCCCAGGCAGGAGGGGAAGCAGCACCGGTTGAGCCCCTTCAGCCCATCCAGGCTCACAGCAGGTGGGGGACCCGCACCTGCACCCCCCTGCCCCCACTCTATCCCTGTGCACCGTGGGGAATTTTTATCCTCCCCCCTGGCCCCCCTGCGAGTACCCGCTGTATAAAGACCAGCTGGGTAGGGGTGCGTGTGGCGCATGTTTAGTACAGTATGGGAGTTATGTAACCTACAGCTTCTGGCTCTTTGTATTCATATTGCTTCTGGGTGATAACGACAGGGGCACGTGTACCAGCACACATGAACCAAACACGCGCACACAGGAAACACGGGCTGTGTGAAAGGGTGTTATGCTGTTACCCTGGCTTCCTGAAAATGTCCAGAAGTTACATGTGCGTTGACACTCCCTCAGTGCGAGTTTAATGTGTGCGTATGCGTCTGTGTGTATGTACGTGTGACAGACAGTGTGTCCCTTTTATGGCCGGCCTGTGGAATTTCACTGTTGTGTGCCGAGATGAATTGCTTTTCCAGGAAAACTGTTCCTAGAAGACAAAATTCCATCCACCTTTCTTAGCCTCCTCGAATGAGGAGATGGGTCAGTGTAGCTCCTCCCACGTGTGGCATGCTGAGCGCCAGGTCATATTTCACGTAGATTTATATAATTTTAAAAAACAAAGGTTATGTAATCACAGCACCTTGCTGTCCAGTATCACCATGGCGCTGATGCTTTGTGTAAAGTATGGAATAGCGGGGATCACACAATGCCGGTGTGTCAGATCACGTCTGGCCAAAGCTGCTCTCGACACCCACTGTCTTTACACCCCCTGGTTAGCTCGGTTGTGATTGGCTGGGCTCTGGTTTGTTTGACCCTGATTGGTTGGCCTCTAGCTACTGCTCTTTCCCCTCTGTCAGCGGCAGGCTGAGGGCCTGGGCTCTTTATAGAGCAAGGTGTTGCGTATCATAGAGTGGTGCCAGTTGACATAGCTTGGCATGGCACAGAGGCACGTTTCTCTAAGTGGGGTATGCTGACCCCTAGGGGTACACGGAGGGGTGTCCGTACTCAGAACAGTCTTATTTTCTGCATTGTTTGCCTACAGAGAAGCATTGCAAAAAATGAGTATAATGCACCCTCTACTAGGTGACAATGGGGGGGGGGGGGGAGACTATGTCTCTGCAAGCTCATTGACAGCTGTCATGACACTGCGTGAAAATTCTCAAGCATTGTGTAACCCATGCCTACATGCTGCTAAGCTTGCTTACAAGCAGCAAAGCTATAATTTTGTTGAAAATGGACATGTTGTTTTAAAAAAAAAAAAAAAGGTTGGTCCACAAAAGAAATGTCAGTTGCCTACAGGTCCACTCAAAAGAAATAGTTTTTATTCACTCTGGAAATTTAAACTGAGCTACATTGTCCATCTTCCTGCAACCACAACTTCGTCGCCAAAGCCACGTGCTAACATGGCTATTGCTGACGAAGATGCTAGCATCAGCAATGGAAATGCTGGGTTGAATTTTATCAGGAACCACTGGCAGATTTCTAAACGTCACTGCACTCGGAGCGCCCGGCTCTGTCCGCACGTGCTTTGAAAGCTCATGCCCTTCGCGACCGCATGCCTGTGGCTTCTCTGCATTCGGTCGTGATCATGAAACCTGAAACGTGAAACATGGACTCGAAATACAGGCGCGGAGAGTGTGTGGAAGACGATACAAGACCGGAGCTCTCACCCATTAAACCGGGTCTTAATTTTTTATGTGCCTCATTCCAGGCGCCCCCCTCTCTCAGCGAAAGACTGAATGTGTTAGCCGAGGCTGCGCTGTAGCCTTTAATTCACACGAGGATCCGACCGTTGTGATGCCCAACTTTCTTTCGATCTGAACATGTGAAGGGTTTATTAAAAAAAAAAAATATATATATATATATATACATATATATATATATAGTTCTGTACTTTTGAGGTTGGAGGGATACTTGTCGACAAGTTGGAGGTCTCATGGGGTACAACACTGCAAGATTTGGCGCTGGCGTAGAGCACTGTAGCCTAGAATGGCATGGTGAAATGTGGTTTGGTGTAGCGCAGCACGGCGTAGCATTGTAGCTTCGCTTTGCGTTGCGCACTGTAGGCTAGCATGATTCGGTATAGTGTCGCTCACCATAGCGTAGGACAGTTTAGCATCGCCTTTCGGCTGTTTAGGTGAGCCTGCTGGGGGGTTAAAAGTATCTCAGCTGGCAGACAGCCCCCCCCCCCCCCCTTTTTTACACAATCGTATAATAACCAGATTTAGGCAACTAATATCACGTAATTGTCCATAAATATGTGGAAGTGCTGGTTAATGGGAAGTGTCCTGTTGCACTGGCTCATGTTGCACTGCGAGTTTATGGGTCTGTCTGATGTAACTGATCCCTGTCAGTGAGCAAACTCGGTGCCCACTGGCACAGGTCCAGAGAGAACAGTGGATTATTACCCTGGTGATGACGTGTGTGTGTGTTTTAGTGTTAATTGATTCTGACACTGTGCTCTCTCTCTCTCTCTCTCTCTCCCTGCAGGTGTGGCGGATGGCGTGGGCGGGTGGCGGGACTACGGGGTTGACCCCTCCCAGTTCTCGCTAACGCTGATGAGGACGTGCGAGCGGCTGGTGAGGGAGGGCCGCTTCACGCCCTGCAACCCTGTGGGCATCCTCACCACCAGCTACTACGAGCTGCTGCAGAACAAGGCGCCCCTGCTGGGTGAGTGTGCACGGCTACACGGGCTACGCTACGCTACATAGCACTGCACTGGCTATGCTATACTACATAGCACTGCACTGGCTATGCTATACTATATAGCACTGCACTGGCTATGCTATACTATATAGCACTGCACTGGCTATGCTACGCTACATAGCACTGCACTGGCTGTGCTACACTACACATCACTATATAGGCTATGCTACACTAGATAGCACTACACTGGCTGTGCTACACTACACAGCACTATATAGGCTATGCTACACTACATAGCACTATGCAAACTATGCTACACTACGCAGCACTGCACAGGTTATGCTACATTACATAGCACTATACAGGCTATGCTACATGGCACTGCACAGGCTGTCATACACTACGCAGTTTGGGTTCACTCCAGTCACATGGGCTACTCTCAAAGGAGAGCGAGAGGAGGAGAGAGGGAGAGAAGGAGCGAGAGGGGAAGAAAGAGGATAAGCCTGGCATCTGCAGTATGAGTCATAGGCTGCAGCTCCTCCCTCCATCACAGCAGGTCAGTGGGAGACAGTGCCGCCTACAGACTCTCGTTGAATTTGGGGGGGGGGGGGGGGTGCAGTGCACACCATTGATCGAAGTGTCTGGAAATTTAGGAGGTTTTCATTTTGCGGCCAATGAGCTGGTGTTTTCTCTCCTCTGTCCTTTCTTCTCCCCCTCTTCTCTCTCTCCTCCTTTCCCTGTCAATACGGCTGGGAGCACACTGGGGATTTCATCACTGGCCACATCAATTTGAACAAGACAGGCCCACAGAGACCATCAGTCATTAAGATGCAGGGAAAGATGATGTAATCCAGGGAGGCTGTAGGACTGCTGTTGCAGTGCACCGCACAGCTCATGAGTCAGGAGCGCCTCACGGTTCAGCTGTCCAGGCAACAGCTCTCCTGCTCGACAACGGTAGCAAACGAGCGCGTTTCTGTCGGGGGAAAGGACCCCCGTCACCTCTTCAGGTGCCCGGGGTGGAAGAACCCGTTCTTTATCTTCCCCTACCCAAATTCCTCCATGCCTCTCCTGTAAGCCCCAAACATTGTGTGTGAAATCTGGCAACCCAACAACAGCTGAGAATATGATTGGGGGAGGGGCTGGGGGGAGGGGGCACTATTTTAGACTGGCGTGATATGGACACACAGGGGTGTCCAGCTTCTAAATTTGACCTCTGGGGTATAGATTCCAGCTGGATGTCACACATTGCCTGGAGTGGTGCTCTTTTGGATTTCTCACACGAGGATCCACTCTAGCCCTGCCCCTTCAGTAAACAGTTTTGTCTCCATTTTGGGGGGATTAATGGATGGAGATGGGCAGATACTCTATGAGTCTCCAAGGGGAAATGACAGCATGCTGCTGAAAAACAACCACAAACAAAACAATGAATAACAAATGTATAGGAGTGGCCTGTATGCAGGAAACAAGATGAATGATACTAACAATAACATATAATAACAGTGATGTCTTATTATAAAATGGTAAAAACCACTGTTTGGAAAATAGCTGCGGTCAGGGCATCTGTCTGCATTCCCCTCCCACCCTGTCGGGAGGGGGTTGGCATAGCTGACATTTAAAGGGGGGGGGGGGGGGGGTGAACGGTTTGTTTTTGAATCAGGGTAAACAGTACAGAACTCGCTTATTTAACTCGCTCACATGCACATACGCACACACACGCAGTACAGTGGTAAACAACACCAATCTCTTGACCAATTGGGATGGCAGGTTTGTAAGGGCACAGCCCCGCCCACGTCACACCCCCCACCCTCCCATTCCTCCATGCTTTCAGCGGTGCGGTGTGTGTGTGTGTGCGCTGGTGGGCAGAGGGGGGGGTGAAGTCTGGGTAAGTGCTTTCAGTGCTTGAGCACTGTGTCTCCCAAACAAAGCAGAATAGTGAGGAAGAGCAGGGGGCAGTTTCTAGGGCGGTGTGGGTTGTGTTTTTTATATTTTTAAAAATTCATGAGAGCTTGGTGGTGTCACCCAGGTACTGAACAATGCTCCTTCTCCCTCCCTCCCTCCCTCCCTCCCCTCCCTCCCTCTCCTCCCTCCCTCTCTCTCTCTCTCTCTCCCCTCCCTCTCTCTCTCTCTCTCTCCCTCTCCCTCCCTCTCAGGTAGCAGCACCGCCTGTATCGTGGTGCTGGACAGGCGCAGCCACCGGCTGCACACGGCTAACCTGGGGGACTCCGGGTTCCTGGTGGTTCGGGGAGGGGAGGTGGTGCACCGGTCAGATGAGCAGCAGCACTACTTCAACACGCCCTTCCAGCTCTCAATCCCGCCCCCTGAGGCAGAGGGGGCGGTGCTTAGGGACAGGTAAGCCCCACCTACTCATGTGCTCAGCCTCTGGCCCCGCCCCCCAACTACCTTTCACCCTCTGGTCTCCTCCTCACAACCATTCAGTTTCCAGCCAACCCTCAAAACTGCTCAGTCCCCCTCCCTCATAGCTGCACTGTTTTCTTTGCATGAGTGTTGTCGTTTTATGTAGAATTAAATACATTTTCAAGCCGATTATAAAATTCCCAGCAGTAGTACATTAGGCTGCTCAATAATGTAGGTATGAACTAATACATATACGAAAGTGTAATTATTATTACTTGTTTAACAGGAATTCTAATGATTTCTTCATTTTTGTTTTATGCTGATATTACATAAAAAGAGAGATTGTTGCAAAATTACTTTAAATATGCAGTGTTTCCATAATTTGTGTCATTACTGTCCATGTGTCTGTGTGCGTGTGTGTGTGCGTGTGTGTGTGCGCGTCTGTGTGCGTGTCTGTGTGCGTGTCTGTGTGCGTGTCTGTGTGCGTGTCTGTGTGTGTGTGTGTGTGTGTGTGTGTGTGCGTGTGTGTGTGTGCGTGTGTGTGTGTGTGTGTGTGTGTGTGTGTGTGTGTGTGTGCGTGTGCGTGTGCGTGTGTGTGTGTGTGTGTGTGCGTGTGTGTGTGCGTGTGTGTGTGCGCGTGTGTGTGCGCGTCTGTGTGCGCGTGCGTGTGTGTGTGCGTGTCTGTGTGCATGTGTGTGTGCGCATCTGTGTGCGTGTGTGTGTGCGCGTCTGTGTGCGCGTGCGTGTGTGTGTGCGTGTACATGTATACATACACTGAGCACACAGAGGGGGCGGGTTAAAAGAGTGCCCTCCTGGGAGGAATTTAGGGTAAAGGTTGGCAGCAGCACTTCAGAAACAAAACCCAACCACCCTACATCCGCAAACATTCCCCCACCCCCCCAAGCTCCAGTCCTGCGACCTTTGACCCTCACCACTTCCCTCCCTTCTGTAATAAGCCCACTGGCCCTCTCAGGGTCATTCACAGCTCTGTGTAATGGGGCCGGAATGCGTGTGTCTGTTTTAAACTGTGTGCTGCGACTGATTTGTGTTTGACACCTGACCACGCCTACACCAGCCACCAGTGTGCGTCGAGTCACGTGTCATTCTAGTTCCCTGCGCTTCATTTGAATAACCGAAAACTCTTGCAAGCTCAGTGCTGACTGCGTGACGTTCTTTCTGCCCGCCCCCAAGTCCTGAAGCCGCCGACCGCTCCTCCTTCGATGTCGAGCTGGGTGACATCATCTTAACCGCCACAGACGGGCTGTTCGACAACATGCCCGATTACATGATCCTGCAGGAACTTAAAAAGCTCAAGGTACCATAAAGTTCATCATCCCCAAGATACACTGTGTGATATGTGTACAGTACATGAGGTACCACAGAGTTCCTCATCTCATCCCAATGCACTGTGCGATACACTGTTTGAAGGCCAGGTCTTTGGATAGAATAATTTGGCAGAGTCACTGACAAAGGGGGGGGGGGAAAGAAGCCCAGATCCACTTAAAACTTGCTTCTTGATCAAAACTGCAAACCTCTGTCAACAATCATGTTTTGGCAAGTCTGATGCTGAAGGGAGTTGTAGTCCAGGGCTAATTCAGGCATGCTACACAAGCTGCAGCTGTGAACTCACATCACCTCACCTCACATCACATTTTTTCCCAGAATTCCAACTACGAGAGCATCCAGCAGACGGCCCGCAGCATCGCGGAGCAGGCCCACGAGCTGGCCTATGACCCAAACTACATGTCGCCTTTCGCCCAGTTCGCCTGCGACAACGGCCTCAACGTACGCGGTAAGTTTGGGGTTGTTCTGATCGTAAAACCCTTAAAGGGACAGCTCATCTAGAAACATGCATGTATATCAGTATAGCTGTGGGGTCTCAATGGTCCTGGACAGCTGTACAGTTTGCTGGTGTTTGTTGTCACTCAGTGCTTAATTGATCAGTCAGACCAGTTAATTACTCTGTTATCTCGCCTCACCCTGTTTGGGTCTGAACTGATTGTGCATTTTAAGGTCAAAACAGATTGGCAGACTTTGGAGTTCTCTCTACCCTGCTGTTGTTACTAGGTGTTAAATTTGGCATGCAAGTCTGAGCATGGTACCTGTGTTTGGGAGGGTGGTTTGCGAGTTCGTTTTTTGTTTCTGTTGGGAGCAACATGGAGAGGTCCATCGGAATGCCAGTGACTATTTGGGTTGGGTCTTTACCAAGCTGACGTGGTGCTTTCTAATCGTGTCTGTGTGTGTCTGTGTTTCGCAGGGGGGAAGCCTGATGACATCACCGTCCTGTTGTCGATAGTAGCAGAGTACACAGACTGAGTCTCCCTGGGGGGCGTGGCCTCCCTGGGGGGCGTGGCCTACTGTCTTCCGCCTGTACTCCACTCTTACGGAAACCGTTTCTTTCTGCTGTCGAGACCCCGCCCAGCCCTCTGCAGCTCACCCCCCCGCCCCGTAGGGCAACCGTCATTTACGCCCAGTCTGAATGGAAAGGTGGACGGCGGTGTGTGTTTGGTGTGTGGCGCCGCCCTGGTGGTCACATGCAGTCGTGAGAGATCGGCACCCTCTGGTAAGGGTGGCCTGACCTGCTCCTGTAATCACTGCTAATTATAAAATGCCATGACTTATGTAAAGGGGCCCCATTCTGTGTGTGTGTGTGTGTGTGTGTGGGGGGGGGGGGCTCTGGGGTGGGCTCCCATAACCCTAGGCAGTGTTTCAGGAGTGAATAGGATGGGGGGGTGGGGGGTAGGGGAACTGGTATTTGATACAGTATAGCTGTCCAATGGTGTTGATGTCCATGTCTGAGAGGTGAATGTGTGTGGGGTTTTTAATTATTTTTTTATTATTTAATTTTTTTGTTTTTTTTGAGGGGTGGTGTCCACAGGCTAGTAACTGTGAAAGAGGGATTATGGGATAGCTCTGCAAGGTACAGTTAGAGGGCTGTACTGTGTGTGTGTGTGTGTGTGTGTGTGTGTGTTTGCGCCTGTTTTTTTGTTTTTATCTGGGGGAGGGGTGTGATACAGCCATTGCAGTGTGAGGGGATTGGAGCAGGGGGTGCAGTCACTCTGCCCCTAAAATTCAGAAACCCCCAACAAGCAAACCCTACAAACGCACAGGAAGGGGAATACTGAATGAGTCTTGCAAGTGTATGTGTGTGTGTATCAGGGAGTAGGTCAAAGGTCGTGAGCTTATTTCCCTGTGTGGCCCTGTGATTTTTGAAATGGTGGTGAGTCTCTGAGCTTAGTGTGGGACAGGCCAGTGTGATTCCGTTTTTATGGATGGGGGACGAAATGAAAAGACCATTTCATTAATTTTTTTGTGGTTGACAAAAACGGATCCCTGAGACGGTCTGTGTCACATGGTTAGTTTAATTTTTAACTTTTAAATCATGACCACTGTGGTCCAAATGCAATCCGGCCCAAACCATGGGGCACGTTAGTGCTGCCACTGCACCAAGGCCTAGAGCAGATAATGAAAATTCAGTCTCCACTGCAGGTGTAACTCCAGTCCTGGAGGGCCGCAGTGTCTGCAGGTTTAACTCCAGTCCTGGAGGGCCGCAGAGTCTGCAGGTTTAACTCCAGTCCTGGAGGGCTGCAGTGTCTGCAGGTTTAACTCCAGTCCTGGAGGGCCGCAGAGTCTGCAGGTTTAACTCCAGTCCTGGAGGGCCGCAGTGTCTGCAGGTTTAACTCCAGTCCTGGAGGGTCTGCAGGTTTATTTCGTTTATTTTCCAACAGCAGCTGATATAGGGCTAGGTAGCCATGTGTGTGGACTTTTGAGCTAACCAGTGGCTTAGAGTACTTAAGTGCTGAATTGGCGGAAATGAGCAGGTCTTTAGTTTGAGATTTCTGCTCTGATGTCTTAACCTGACTCGCCATTCGGTTGGGCAGTGTCATGTGTTCACTGAAAGGTCACTGAAAGGACATTTTCACTGTTTGTGTCTGACTGCCTGCTTTGTTTCAGGATTTAGTTTTTTTGCTCGGCTGCAGAAGTGCTCTGTGTTTCCATAACACACATGCAGCTCTCAGCTCTCAGGAGCTGAAGGAGACCACACGATGTCAAGGTTTAATTTATTCAGGTTTTCCTGTGAAAGCCACAGGGTCCCCCCCCCCCCCCTCTTTTGGGTTTTTATTTTTTTTAATGCTTATTGACTTCCTGAACTGACAGGATTGTGTCTGTTAGCGTCTGACCCCATCCCTGCACTGCTCCCCCTTCATGACCTAATCAAATGATCAAAGTTGCTCTGGGACGTTCTGCTGAGTTCCGGAAGGTTCCGCGGGCAGACGGCTGGCGTGTTCTCACTCGAGACGGAGACCCAGGTGCGTCTCAGGTCCGCTCAGGTAAACGGAGGCTTTAAACATCTGGGGTGCTCAAGCGCAACTGGCCCTCTGCTGCAGGGCTGAACGCTATTGGTCCAGAGCTGCCGGGTCACATGGCTTACTGTATGGCGGTGTCTTTTAGCAGGCCCGCCCCTCCCCTCCCGTTGGCCTGGCTCGCTCTGGCCTGTGGGGCGCTCGGTTGGGCTTGAGTGCTCCAGTTCCTCCCCTAACGAGTCGCAGCTTTGAGCAGCAAGTAACGGAAATCTGCCACGTCCAAAAAACAGCAAGATGATCAGTCAATCAGGACCGAGAGCTATGCAAGGACCATTTATTAAGAATGCGTGCGCACCTGCCCGTCTCCTGCATCACTTAATAACTGCAGGGCGTGGCCCAGATGGCACGAGCCTGGCGCTGCCGACGCCCACGCTGGGACACCTGGGCTCCAAAGACACGCCTCTTTCCTCTGTACGTTTTTCTTTTTTGGGTCTCTTTGTCAACATGTGTGTGTGTGTGTGTGGTCTTTATTTTTAATGACTGAATTTTTGTTGTTTCCTTATTCTATTTATTCAGGAAATTTTACTACCACCTAAAGACACTAATGACGAAGGTGATGTTTAAAGACCTAGGATTTAACATGAAAACTAGCTTTAGTGTGGTATCCCCTGCACCCCGCACCCCCGATCCTAGGTCAGGAACTATACCTGTTCTCAGATCAGTTGTGCTCAGATGACTTTCGGGTGGTATGTGTTACTACACCTGTTCTGAGATCAGCTGTCTCCCTTATTTGCGCCCCCCCCCCCCTCCCATATTGTGAAGGTTTAAAATGATGTCTGTAAAATTACTCAGTCTTATCCTCAGAGGCTTGTCATTGTATTTAATAAGACTGTGATCCCGTAAGTCCATTACTGAATGTAAAACGCTTAACGTGTGACCACAGGCGCGGTGGCTGTGTGGCCTCCAGGCAATCCTCGAGTCCGTCTCTCGCCCGGCAGGGTCAGGAGAGAGGCGCGGGTGAGGCGGGGACAGGCAAACGCAGGTGTGCTAATCTCCCCGGGTCAGCCTATGAGCTGGGCTGCCTCCTGCAGAAGCGCCGCCCCTGCCCCGCCTCCCTCCTTCTCCACGGTCACCACGTTCTGGGTGCAATCTCTCCCTCTCTCCGTCCGTCTCCCCCTCCCGACTGGTTTTATTTTTGAGGGGCTTCTGTCGTTCAGACGCGGCCTGTCACGCGGTCTAAAAAGCAGACCGTTTGTCCGTGTGAGAGCTGCTCTTGTTCTTCTGTGTACGTGTGTGTGTGTGTATGTGTATGTGTGTGTGTGTACAATACAACAATGCAGGAATAGTTTCTGTAAATATGTTTTCAAAGTTGTAAAATATTTAAATAAAGAATATAGTATTTATACTACAATGTCTGACCTGGGAGTTTTTTTCTTGTTATTTCAAATAATTCTTACTGTATGCACATGAAGTTTATTCCTACTCTTTTTTTCAATTTCCTATGGTGACCTGCTGGTCAAAATGGGACAGTTTTTCTTAATCTTAATACATACATGATATTTGATATCAGTTCATTTAATGGTAATAATAAAAAACATCAAGTTATAGTTGTGCTGATTATGATAATTGGAGTAATAATGATAATGTTAATAAAAACAGTGGTAATCATGTGCAATGTTTTTGTAGAATAAATAATTTGTGTTGACCCCTTGGGCTAAAGTCTAAAATGGGGAAGTTCAGAAAGCTTCTATTGGTCCAAAACCTCACCAATAGCCCCATCTATAGCCTGGGCTTAACCATTGTCTGAATTAAAACTGCATGTTTTCCCTGTCATTCCTGCTTAGGCTTTCAGGCTTTGTAAATTGCCAGACCAAGCATAAAATTAATCAGAGCGCAATAATGGGCCTGATTTACAGAGACCTTTAGCATTTGCAGAATATTTTGCCAGATGCAAAACCAATAACATGACCAATGATTTGTCATAGTATTTGTTTAGCACCAATCATTGGTTGTGTTATTAGTTTTGCATGTGGTAAAAGGTTTTGCACATGCTAAAAGAATCAGGCCCAATATCTCTTACACTTGCTGGACTCTGTACCTGTTAAAATAGAACTTGAGAGTGAAGGGATAACAAAATCGGACCTAGCCCCTGGGTGACCCCTCTGTGTTGCACTTGGCTCTGCTGAACATTCACAGGCTGTTGCAGTTCCTCTTACTCTGCACATACCTGCACAAACCTGCACATGCACAACAGCCCCCCCACCCCCCCACCCCCCCACCCCCTCTGAACTCTGTGGCGATATGTGATACTCTTTACCCTAACTCTGCCAATGCCAAGCCACTTTGGGGTTTAGACTGAATCCCTCTCCATCAGGTTGACCACAAACCTCCAAATCCCCCAGTACCAGCCATTGTAAAGCTAGCTGGTCATCCAGAAACTTCTGTGTCAAAAAGATTCTTCATTACACATAAGCTGTCTGGACCTATTAAAAACATACACTAAAACTAGAATAATATTATAAACACCAGAAAAAAATATATACCTTTAAATAAATTATCCAAAATAAGTCCTGCAGTGATGTCACTACAAACATAGCCTCCAGCAGGAAGCTGGATTCCTCACACACACAATGAGCCTCGGTATGAGTTGTGTTACTCTTTGATTTGCTTCTCTAATGGCGTTTGGTGTTCAGCCTACAGCTGAGCCGTTACCCCAGACAGGTTGCTCCTCACCTCACACTCTTCCCCACACACGTGTTTGACAGATGCCTCCCAACATCAGAGAGAGAATGATGGCAAGAACGTAGGTACCGTGCATGCACTGTCACGCATTACTCAGCCAATAGCGTGCCATGAAGGCAGCCTTTCAGAGCAGAGACTCAGTGTCCCTGTGGAGGAATTCCAGGGGCTGGGTTCGAATTATGGGGGAACCCCCTGCCCCCCAGAAAGCCAGAAATTAAATCGAAACCTACTGTGGGTCAGGATTTGGCCTTTTTTTCTCTCATTCATTTGACCTTCTGGCAGAAGGCAAGGCCTGTTTGCCTGAGCCCTTTGCCAAGCCCTGAGAATGATGGCTGGAATCCAGAGGACAGACAGCTGGGAATATTCTCTTTCTCGACTGGGTCTACCAGCGTAGGCCTGTGTGTGTGTGGAGTTCTCAGTGCCCCTGGACTCACTCACACAACACACACACACACACACACACACACACACACACAACACACACACACACACACAATCAGTTTCTCTCTATTAATGTGGAGCGGCAGCACATGAAGTCTTGATCAGGGCTGTGTTCAGTGTAACATCATGGGCCTTGTGCTACAGCTGTGATTAGGGGTAATGCAGCGGAAAAGCAATCAGTCTGTACTGGGTCAACCAACTTTGGCTCCATTTGAAACTGTACAGTGGGAAATGGGTATAATGAGCCGGCCTGGGTCCAGCTCTGTGAAAGAGATGTGCCCTCAAGCCCTATCAAATTTGGATGGAAATACCCAGAAACATATAATGGAAAATGCACAAGTTCTGAATCCAGACTGTGCCAATGTTGACTTTGGCCCATCGCCCACGGAAGGGAGAGTTTCAGTCAGCTTGGATTACAGCATCGCTACAGTTACAGCGCAGACGAGCATGCACTTCCGACTGCTTCGTTAAATGCTCCTGCAGGTCTTTTAGGAGGAAAGCCAACAGTCATGACGAGTTACTCACACCCATTAACTATCCCTCACACATAGTTACACACTATGGAAGTCATACAAATGGTTGTATATATAAACTATATAAAGGCTTTAATATTTGAAGAAACCAACTGAGATAAGATGGTAAAAACCAGACCCAAGTTAATTGCACAGATAAAGGAAAACATGGGTACTTTTTTTTAAAGTTTTGACTAAACTTAGTGAATGGTTAGTTGTGATTTTCCCTATGAATAAAATGCCCACTCGCTTTTCCCCCTGCACACTCATTCTGACAAGTCATTGTGTTTTACTCACCGGTGTTAGTATTAAGGATCTCCTGATGTGCGTTTGTGTGTCTGGTACAGCTCCGCCGTTCACCGCCCTTGAGGAACAGCTGTCCTTTGCTGCCATCTACTGCAAATACAAAAAGTACTCGGATTAACAGAAAGTATACATGTCAGGTTTTTGACAGAGCGATACATTATTTTCCCCTTTGTTGACTATTAATTGCCATGCCTGGGGAAACAAAACAAAACAAAACAGGGGGTAGGCAGGGATGATACAAAGAGTGCGAAATTGAAGAAATGAAAAAATAAATAAGAAAACAAAACCGCTGATTGTGTACAACAGTATGTTGAGTATCACCCAGGCCTTAGTTACAAAGTGCTAGTGTTTCATCATTATGTGGAGGGAGAGTTCTTATAACAGGGCTGCCCAGCCTCGTTCCCGGAGATCTATCATCCTGTAGGATTTCATTTCACCCCTAATTTGGACCATCCAGTTCCATTAATTAGAGACTCAACGAGATCTTCAGCTGTTGAATGTAGTGTGCTTTATTAGGGTAGGAGTGAACAGGATGGTAGATCTCCAGGAACAGGATTGGGCAGGCTTGTCTTATAAGTGTTGTGGTTTGAACCAACTTTCTCCATGCTACAATTTTCTGAAAGCGTACATGCAGTTTGTCCTTAAAGGCGATCCGTACAGGTTTCAACAGTAACGTAGGAAGTGGCCGTTGATTGGACGTTCCTATCACTGGGCGTATTGCGTTGCGCTGTACAGTCGCTTCCTGAAGTACCGCGGATACCGCTAAATAAAGATGGTAAGACTGAAGCATTATCATAAATAATCTTGGTGGCTAGCCTTTTCCTCTGTGCATCAGGTGTTTCACGCACTTTGCATGTTTGTATCGAGGTCCCAGCGGGGTGCGATGGTTTGCAGCAAACACCACAACTCTGGCCTCCCTCTTTGGTAGCCAGCTAGCTAGACCGAGCTGAGTGAATCATTGAGTGATCACATGACAGGCGAGAAAGATGAAAAAAACATTTATTAGTAACTAGATAATAAAATATATTGCCTGAATCAAGCCTTACCGCATTATGCTCTCTTTTATTTATCTTTAGTTTGACATTCACTTATTTTATTTTTGCCATTTAGTGAAAACGCCTTTAACTGTACGTAGTGTAGAGAGCTAGCTAAATATGCTACATGTACACTTTGCTAGCTAGCTGTTTACCTTAGTTAAGATTAGATGCTCGAGTTAACAGTTTCAGTCTTAACACCAGCTAAAAACTTGTGACACATAATTAAGCGGAATTTACATTGACGGTTGGCTAACCGTTGCTATTGTCAATACTGTTGAAAGTGACATTTGCTTAACGAGTTTGCGCTGTCAGTTGCTTTTGATAGATAGGAACTAGCCAGCTTTTAGCGTAATTGTGAAGTTCTAAACGAATATAGAATGATCGGTTGTCTTAAGTAGTTTCCTTTTTTGAAATTTAAAGTCTGGATTTTTGATGTGATATCTTGAAATTTACATAGCCTAGTTAAGTGGATCATACTGGTAGGTAAGCTATATTGACTGAAATATTTTAAAACGGAGCATGCAGAATACAGTGATTTGATCCAAGTTGATTATGACTTTATCTGAGTTTTTTAAGGTTAACAGTGTACGCGAATATTTAAAGATGCTAAATCACGAATCTAGTAACCACGCTATGTTTTGACCAGCGATGTGGTCTGGGGTTGTCAAACCTTGTTTTCTCAACTCACTGATTTGATTACAGATAACTTGCTAACCACCACTAACCGAATGTTATTCATAGTCACCTAACACTTGTTTGATTTTTGTTTGTGATTGGTACATCTTCCTAATTTATTCACCTTTTAATTTATCATTTTAAACTTTCTTTGTCTCACTTGTCTTTTTTGTATTATTTTTCTTTATGTTTTATCAAACCTCGATCATGCTTCATGTTGTACCCCTCCTTCCAATCGTCTTCCCCGCCTTGCGCTCAGGCTGGTCACAGAGTAAGTTTATCTTCGCCTCCAACTCACTCTCTCACACTCTCTCTCTTTCTGGGTCACCGCTTGTCAAGGTGCTTGGCAGACTAACTGGCTGTCATGGTAACGCTGCCTCATGCTTTTTAGGGTTAATAAAGCACAACAAATATAAACACGCATGTTTCTCTGTGGTGCTAACTCAACAGACATCCTTAAAAGATACCCCAAACATATGTCCAGGTAAGTCCAGCAAGAGGGGGACAGATAATTTACAGTTGTGATATTACTGTACTCTTGGTTTGGTTTGTGTGAAAAATGTTTTTGTTTTTCATCAAGGAGCGGTTACTCATCTGGTGGACAGTTTTTAATGCGTGAAGTGTGGTGTAGACCCGCTCACACAGAGAATCACTGGTTTTCTGTGCCGTTTGCTGGGTGCGTGCGTGTGCTTTTCACTAATTCACTGTGGCTGATGTGCCGCCAGTTATTTGTGGTCGTGGAACTAACTCGATTTGAGTGCAAGTGCGCATTGTTTTTTCTTTTGAGGAAATTAATGGTTTGGATTCAGGTGGATGTATTAGGGAGGAGGACAGAGATGTACGTGCAGTGTAGTTACGTTAGGGAAACGCTCACTGTCCAATTGGCTGAAAGATGTGAAATATAAAAGCCACATGTGACAATGAAAAGCTGTGGGGTTTTTTTGGGGTGGCTCGCCCTGGTAAGGCACAGTTCCCGGTGGGGGCGGGCCCGTGTCCCCCAGGGAGGAAGAGAGGTGTTGTCTTTTTGTCAGGTGTGTAATCACTTGGGCCTTTACGAGCGCATCTGTGGGACTGGGTGGGTTTAGTGTGAGGTACAGGGGCATGTAGAGTCCAGCACACCCGTAACAAAACAGACTGCATCACCCTGAGATAAAGTATCTTTCTCTCCCTCTCCCTTTTTCTCTTCTGCTCTCTCTGCCATCAGACAGTGTATATTGTTCATTACTGTCAGAATATTAAAGCCAGGGAAAGTTGGGAATCGAAAACGACAGACACTTGGGGTGCAGCCAGCAAACTGTGTCCCTCCCTGGGCCTGCTTCAGATTCAGCCCTATAAAGCAGTGGTAGAGGCAGCGCCAGAGCAGGGGGCAGGCGTAACTGCGTTTAATATCAACATCGGCTTCTTTCTGACCGGAGCCCCTGGGTGTGATCGTTTCCCCCGCCTCCTAACGCATCTCCTCTTGCTGACCCGCCCCACTCCCCACCCCCCAGCTGGTCCTGGTGCTCGGAGACCTCCACATCCCCCACCGCTGCAACACCCTGCCGGCCAAGTTTAAGAAGCTGCTGGTGCCGGGGAAGATCCAGCACATCCTGTGCACGGGGAACCTGTGCACCAAGGAGAGCTACGACTACCTGAAGACGCTGGCCGGAGACGTGCACATCGTCAGGGGAGACTTCGATGAGGTCGGGCTCTCTGTCCCTCCGCTCGGCTCTCTCCTCTCGTCCGTCTTCCTGCCTGTCTTCTCTCGTGTTCTTTCTCCCTCTGTGTCTCTCCCTTTCTTCCCCCGCTCCCCTAAACACCTCTCAACCGTCCGTCCTTCCTTTCTCCTCTCCCCTCCCTCTGTCCGTTCTCCATCGGTGCGGTTGAGCTGCGTCCCGTGTTTCCCTGCAGAACCTGAATTACCCGGAGCAGAAGGTGGTGACGGTGGGCCAGTTTAAGATTGGGCTGATCCACGGGCACCAGGTGATCCCCTGGGGGGACATGGCCAGCCTGGCCCTGCTGCAGAGGCAGCTGGACGTGGACATCCTCATCTCCGGCCACACGCACAAGTTTGAGGCCTTTGAGAACGAGAACAAGTTCTACATCAACCCAGGCTCTGCCACTGGGGCTTACAGTGCACTGGAGAGGTGAGGAGGGGGTGTGGCCAGCCCCTCTAAACCCTATTGGCTGTCTCACTCTTAACGTTTCACCACAGATTCTGTAAACTCACCAGATACTCCACTCCATTTTCTAAACATTAAAGTTCTGTCTCCCTACTGGTGAACCTGCAGCGTACCGATTTGTGAAGTACAACACTGTGGCAGTGGATGTTCTGCAATGTTAATGTTATATTACACCAGAAAATCCTGTTACCAACCATAACCTGCTGTAGTTCAACAGCAGAGGACGGAAGGAGCGCAGGAGCTCAGTGTCTGGTGTGCAGAATCTGTGGTTGTTAAACACGCTCCTTCTTCCTGGTTTCTTAGCAACATCATCCCTTCCTTCGTGCTGATGGACATCCAGGCCTCCACGGTCGTCACGTACGTCTACCAGCTCATCGGCGACGACGTCAAGGTGGAGAGGATCGAGTACAAGAAGTCCTAAAGCCCGCGATCGGACGGAAAAACCAGACGCGTCGCTCCGTTCCCATCCCCTGCAGCTCTGACACCGGTCCCACAGCGCTGAACGCTGCACCGTACCTGTCCGCTAACTTAATGAAAGAAACGTAGCATATATATCATGGCATATATACGTCGGCAGCGTTTGCCTGTGTTTGACCCACCTTCAGCGTGTCCGGAGAGAATGAGATGATGTCACCTCCATTCACGTTATTTCAATAATGAAGATCTGGTGCCACAATTTATTTTGTTTTGTTAAGTTTTTTTTAGTTATGTTGAAATTTAAGTTTTGTTTCATGTACATGCCCTACAAAAAAAAAATTTTTGGCATTCAATTTCAATTGAAGATTGTCATTCACTTTTGTGTTATGTTATCAATAAATTCTCATTAACAGTTTGTTTTTTAAATGCAGATTTTTTTGTAAATCTGAGAGCTGTGTTCATTACTGAGTAAAGTGTAAACGGGGAGTAGTTCTCTTTCCTCTAACACTGTAACATTGTAACGTTATGCCTTCAGAAAGATTTTTGCTGCGAAGTCAAAATATATTTTACATGAGATTTTTTCCTGCTCCTGTACAAGTAGCTCTCTATAATGTCACTATGATATAAAGTATTTAGATGTTTTCAGAATTATCATAAAAATAAAAACCTATTAAACTCTGTATTAAAGGGATAGTCCAACTTTTTTGGAAATTCGCTTTTTGGCTATCTTAACCATAGTTAGATGATCAACAGCAATTTCATACCTGAGCGTTCAGTGCAAAAAATATTAGACAATATCTACAGGCTGCATGCTAACTGTGCTACCACTATGAATAGCTTCACATGGACGCAACATTAGCTCTGCGAAGTTAAGCGATGGAAATGCAACCATGAGATGGGGGTTGCCAGGTACGCGTGCCCCTGACTGAACTTGCTCTCCCATTGCCACTCCCACTGCAGCCAATTTGTCCAATTGCTTTTGCTCCCCTAAAATGGGGAAACTGCATATAAAAAGGGCTGTATTTCCTCAAGGATCACCTGATGCAGATGTAAATACTCTCAAATTAAAGCTGACAGTTCTGCACTTTAATCTCATATTAATTGTTTAATTTCAAATCCAATTTGCTGGAGTATTGTCACATTACATCCATCATTTCTGGCTAATGTTCTTGCAGTTTCTTGGGAAGACTGTCCCCCCCACCACCCGTCCCCAATCTTATTTTCATACATCCCTGACTGTAACTCTTCTACAGAACAAGGAGTCACCACTTGAGGTAAAAGTATCGCCACCAAAATGAAGGAACACAGGAACGTGTGTTTGTAAGTGCCTATCAAAAACTCATATACTAGTTTCTAAGTACACAGGTTTGCTCACATCAGAACAGGAGATGTAAAGCTATCCTCACCAACTGTCACTGAGTAAAACCATCCTGACCAACCACCGTTCACTATGATGAAGAGGTATTTGAATCCGCATTCCCAAAAGAACACTTTTTAACCTAGGATAACCCTGAGCTGATTACTGCATTGGTTGCACTCTTATCCTGACTACTCCTGAGCTTGCTAAAAAAAAAAGTCCATAAAAAACTGCACTTCCTCAAACAGCCTAATCCCAGTTCCCCTATCAGCCCCTTAACAACCGTGCATCACCCTGCGTGGCAGACAGCGCAACCCTCACGTTGTGTTCTAATGGTGCAGAGCAAACATTTCTTGCTCTTGAAGCACCAAAAAACATTCTGCTGGCTGTCTCTGTGTCCAGTGGTTTGGAACAGTGTATGGAAACGGGAGCTGCGATTGGCTAATGCCCTCAAAGGGAATAAACCAATCACGCCTGCCTGAAATAGGAAACATCGCCAGGTGTCCCTGAAAAACCGCAGATTCTTTGGAATATGTCCAATCATCCATTTCATTGTTTTGTGCAGCGTTAGAAATATTGTTCATTTTTTGGATTTTGTCTTACATTTTCAAAAGCAGTTTTTATTCCTGTATGGAGAGGGACTCCATGCTCTCGCTCAGAAACACTGCCCTGGTCTTCTCGCTCCTCCTGCTGGTGTCTGCCTCTCGTTTTCTTGCTGAAAATAAAATTCAATAAGTCAAATTTTACACAAATTTGAGCGCAATAGAAATATTCAAAGATGAACACACAAAAACATTGCACATGAATGCGGTTACAGATATTTAAATGGACATTGCAAATCAGGGTGGGACCTGAACATGTTCAGCTCCCCAGTGAGCTAAAGTCAGAGTCTAGACATCCAGAGGGTTTGGGAATCTAGGTGAGACATTTGGCATAACTGGACAATGTTAACCTCAGTATAGCTCAGGTTTTACCTGGATATAGCTTGGCTACATCCTAGCTGACTAGAAAACTTTTCAATAAAATGTAGCTAGGTTTTCACCAGAACGTCTAGATGGCGTTTCACCAACTTTATGACAAAAATGTTCACTGGATCCACAGCAAGCACCAAATTAAGTAATTAAGAAATAATATTAATTAATATTTAACTCATGGCAGTGAATCCAAACAGGAAAAGACATTTTAATAAGTAAAAGCACTGCATTCTTATTACAGCCTCCAAGTAAAACCATTGCATGAAATCAAAAGAACACAAAACCATGTTCATGAGATCATAAAATAATATGTTTCAAAGTAAGAAGAAACAGCAATTCTATGTGGTGTTGTGTCTTGAGTAGGCGTCATTGTTAAATGCGTTTGAATATGGTTTACAGTTGATATGCAGGGCAGTGAATTTAAGCTGACTCTTGCCTTTTGTGGAGGCCACTTGCACCACAGGAACTTTTTTCTTGGGTTTTCTGGTTTTTCTTTCTTTTGAAGCCAGAGGTCTTGATGTCTTCCTGTGAAATGTGGTCATAGACACTCAGAACACAATCACCCAAAGATAACATTGAAAGAAAACCAACTACCAAGCAACTACTAACATATAAAAACATATAAATTCATATCATCATATTAAACAAGGTGTTCTTAAGCTGCTTGCATTTCCTTTCCACATTAGGGGCCTGGTTTACTAAGACCTTTGGCATATGCAAAACATTTTAGCACACACAAAACGAATAACACAACCAATAATTGGTGCAAAACAAATACCATGACCATTCATTGGTCATGTTATTGGTTTTGTGGGTGCTAAAAGGTTTTGCGAAGGCTAAAGGTCTTAGTAAATCAGGCCCTGGAACTTGTAAGTGTCTCCTTGAATCCCCCTGTCTGTTCCTCTCACCTGGCCTGTTTGATGGGGATTTTGGGCAGGGCGACAGCATTTACTGCAACCAAGCTGCTATCTTCACTGCTCCTGCTGGGAGTTCTGGATACTGTAGTCATGTCTGAGTCCATCTGGACACACTCTTTACCTATCATGCTCTCCTCTTCACTTCTGCTTTCTTTGAAAGGACAGGGATCTAAAAAAAAAAATTAATAAATAAAACAAAAAACAATGATAAAAATAACACATTTTCTACTGGATGCAAACCCCACTGTTGGCTTATTTGATGAAACTTCACAATTACATTGTCAACCCTGCCTTTTTGTCCTTTCGACTGTTCACTAATGGAAAATGTGTCTCACTTTTGCGGCACTGATGTAAAACCAATAGATAAAATATATTTAGCTGCTGTTAATTCTACAGAATTACCAAAAACAAAATTACCCCTCTCTCCAGGCTTGGTGAGGCTTACTGAATGTAAATTCCTGATGAGCTACAAAATCCACACACCTTGTTACCAAGACTTAAATTGATTGAAAGAAAACCAGAAATATATGCAGATGCTGCAGCCCTCCAGGCTTGGAGTCAAATCTACAGACACTGCCACCACCCTCCAGTACTAGAGTTCAACCTGAAACTATTGCAGCCGTTCAGGAGTCTGACACCATTTGCTTATAGCAGGGGTGTCAAACTCAAGCCCAGGAGGGCCACAGTGTCTTTGTGGTTTCCTTTGAAATACCCAAAGACACCTGAAAATAAAGTGTGTGGATTCCATAGCCAATCAACAACTGAAATGAATCACTTTTGTGCTGAAACACACTGAAAACCAGCGGACAGTGTAGCCCTGCAGGGCTGGATTCTGACACCGGTGGCTTATCCTGTCCATTTGTTCATACCTTCCTGGGTGCACCTGTAGAGCACGTTCAGATAATGCTGTTGCATCAGCCTCCTCACGTGTTCGGTGCTGTAGATACTAGCAATGCTGGACAAGTAACACCTCTGTCCAGGAGTGAGACGCGGGTACTGGGGAACAGGTAGGGCTGTTAACACGAGCACACTCAACTGCTCCACATAAAAAGTTCATTTCTAATGTCGGTTTTCAAGATTCTGACGATGGCGGATGCTGATTTGAAAACAGACAGGGACAACTCAACCACAGTTTATACATCCTTCACAGATTTTAATTTCTTCGGACATATAGGGATGTGAAATGCAAAAGGTGTCTTGGCAGCTCCACTCAAGGCATTAAAATATACTTCATACAAACGCAGGCATGTGTTATAAGGTATACCTGTAGAAACGGGCCATCTGCTAAGGCTCTGGGGATATGTATGGGCTTCACGCGCTGAATCTCTGAGCTCCGGCGGGAAGACGTCACCTGAGTGCACGTGCCATCGTCTTGATTACTATACAAACGGTCAGAGGCTGTAAGATTAACAAACACGTTAGCACGGCTTTATCTAATTCGTACAACATCACCCTTTTCCCTCCCGCGTTTATTCGGTTTGAATTCCATTGCATTTTTTACTTACTTTTCTTCATAAACAAAAAAAGTACTTGCACATCTTGTACTGTACGCATCTGCTTTAATAATGTACTTCCTGACAGACGACCGCGTGACCTGTGGCTTTGACTTTATCTCCTGTTCTCAGTCAGGATGAGGCCAGCGCCCGGATAGCTGTTCCTCTGGTTTCAGCCTTGGGTTTCGCCATTCAGAAAGCTGGTATAGCGTTTCTAATGCCTGCACGCCATTACTGCCGCGCGGAAAATCTGCCTCAAGTTGCACGACTCACGAGGCACTCTGATTGTATATCGTGCTTTACAATGATTCACCAGCGTCAAACAAATAGGCCTTTAAAACAGAACTCACCAATATAGGCTACTTACCCATTGGTTGATGGCAAGATCCTGTGTATCCAAAACTAAACACAGAAACAGTATTCATATGAATAAAGAAATTAATATTTATAAGAAATTTAAAATAGGGAATACTAACACGGTGATTCGATATTTGCTGGTTAGGTTAAAATTCTGAATCACTGCAATTTCAGACACAAAATGCGCTTACTGAATCCACATTTCTTTGTTTAATTAAATGGTAAATGGTAATTACCATTACCATTGAGGAAATTCGCATGGGAAATGCCTAAAGTAGATAATCGCTATCCGTTAACTCCGTTGATGCTTTCTGCCTGTTTTTACACAAGGCGTTGGGTACATAAATGCATTCCATCCAAACTACCCAGTAGTTTTCTTGTAGTTATTAACTATTACCTGTATTTGATGTAGACCTATTTTTATTGTTGCGTCAAAGTGTATTCATGATTAATATGAAGATTAAATATATTAAAAAGATTACTATTTCTATGTGAATACATATTTAATTTAGCTAACTGATTCCAAATTATTATTTTTATATTTAAAATTCATTTATTCTCATTCCTTGGTCATCCGATCAAAAATGTAACATTAATAAGTGCTTACCATCTAGCCAACTTAAAAATAAATAACTGCAAGAAATTATTCGGGGTAAGGATGGGGTTATTTAATAACCTAGCTCGCATACTGTGACTCTTAACATATAACAAGAACTGAATAGGTCTACTAGCCGTTATTTATTAGTAACGACACCACTAAATAGCCTAACATATAAGTTAAATCAAGGGGAAAGCTTTTAGGCTTATGCATTTTTCATGTAAATGACATATTCCGAAAACCCACGGGCTATTCTAAGATCAGCAATCACTGTTAATTATTGTCTACAATGCAATGATGCAGTCTAGCTTACCTGGTCGACATGAAAGTATTACTGACGTTTTGGGTCAGTCTCTCATTGTTATCGTTTTTTTTCTGTGAGTGTGCTGTACTTTCGCATGACTCCTCGTTTCGTCCCAAAAGTCAACAGGTTACATGTGCGTTTCGGTGCCGCTAACGACCTGCATAGTCCGGCTGCAGAATTACCGGTTTGAGGTCCAGGAGAGTGAACCGCCCAACTTGCGTGTGCTCGTCTATATGTTGCCATAGTAACATAGTTTTGGGTCTTGTTTCCAATTCTCCTGTCTGCCCCATCCCCGGTCTCAGTGGTGTATCTAATAACACTGGATACACTTAACTCTAAATCAGTAGTATTGTGCGATTAGACGAACCAGGGTGAACTGGACAGACGTGATGACTTATTTTAGCCCAATAATTATACAGATAAATGTGCTTATCAATATAGAGCAGCAGCTAATTAGACTAGGCCGATATGAAATCCAGTTTTTATTAACAATAACTGTTAATCATGGGCTGCTGTATGTAGGCTATACATGTGAAATTTATTAAATTGCCACATGTTGTATGTATAAAACACACAACCTATCAAAGTATTTGCTTTTATGAACCCATGTGATCAAAAATCATCTTGGATTTTTCTATCAGAAGTCTGAATTTTCCCATTGGCTATAAAGGGACAAGTCTCTTTTAGGAGTTTTATTTTTCGGTTCTAATGTAAGTTTTCAATGTCTCTGACCATTTTTGTCAGGGATGAAGGGTATTTTTCCTACAGAAATTTCTGACTACCTTTCACCATTACAATGGCAGGAATCAGTGCATTCAGAGGTTCATGGTCTGGCAAAAAAAAATTGCTTAAATTAGACTAACTCCAAAGCAGCGTGTACACAGATGTTATGTTTCCAGAGGCTATATTGTGAGCAGATTAACTTTGTTGCATGTATTTACAATTATAACATAGAAATATGTTTTATTTTGCAGCTACTACTTTCCTTCTTAGTTCTTGAGCAATGAAAGCTGTTCACTCCCAAAGGGTCCACGTCCAGTCTCCTTTTGTATTGCCATAGCCATATTTCCAACCGATAATATTAAACATTATTTTTTGAAGAATAATCAGGTAATATAAACATGTACAACCTCTGTAGAAGCTGCATTGGAGTTGGGCCTACTTTTTAAGTTAACATTTTAAGTTACTTGAAACAATTTAGGAAACATTGTGTACCATTGCTATGGAATACAGTTTGTTTATAATTTGTGTGAGCCAAGATAGCCAATATTGTTTCATGTAACTTGTACAATTTTGATATCAATACTTTTAATGGCAGGCCTAGATTTGAATTAATGACACATAGACAGTGCTTTGTAGGCTGTGTGAGTAACTTGGCGTTTTTGTACGTTGAAAACGTGTTTTTCCACCAGATATGTGTATAGACAGATTGTACTACCCCTTTAAGGCTACATAAGCGTTTGGACTGTGAAATCTGCTTTTCGCAGATTTGACTTAAACAAGGATCCGTAGTTTGGAACCATGGAACGGAAGGTGTCATACAAGCATGGCCGCGATGTGATGTTGAACGCATCAGGACAGGAATGGGGTACTCGATTTAAAAATACAGAAGAAACTGACCTCTCGCTGGTAGTTTTGCGTAGCCACTATAAGGGGCAAGAATAAAAAATGCCTCGCTATGCGCAGCTGGTGATGGGTCCGGCCGGGAGCGGAAAAGTACGTTTGTATTGCAACCATGAGTGCTCTACGTAGCTAATAACTAGTTATTTTTAAAAATATTGGACTGCTTTGAAATTATTTTTTTGTGCTTGATCCACTTTTTTCACAACAGTTGCTATTTATCTGTTCAAATATGTTTCCTGTTTATGTAGCTAATTCTGTACATCCCTATTTCCACACTACTGAACAGAGTGTCTTGTTTGCGCATGACGTTGTATATTTTTTGATGACAGACTATGTTTGGCTACTTCGCTTGTAAGACCCAAAAATCTCAAAGATGACACTAAATCAGTTCGTAAATAAACTGTCCTTTGTTGTGATGTGATTTCCTAGAGCACCTACTGTTCCACTATGATCCAGCACGCGGAGGCCATCAACCGGTCAGTGCAGGTGGTGAATCTGGACCCCGCGGCCGAATACTTCGACTATCCCGTGATGGCAGGTACAGTGCGCATTGCCTCGCGCTGAGGATCAATAGTAGAGACGGTTAAATAGCTGTATAAGTAATAGCTGCCGACCTAAGTCAATTTCTTTATGATATGTGGGATTTGCACAATGAAGAGTGGTTTAAGGAGGTAGTTGGGCTTCTCATAACTTATGGATTTGAGGCTGCAGCCTCCTGACTTTGTCTAATTTAAGACTCTATTTTTGTGACTGCCAATGCCAACCGTGGCCAGGACAAGGTGAAAGGCAAACTCACTCGTTCTGATGCACTCACCTATAAACCAGTTACTAATTTACACCCTGCAGGCTACACACTACAGTAGGAGAGAGCTTGCACCAATTTGAGGATAGGCATGGCTCTCACTGATGATAACTGGTAACCTGCTGGCATTTGGTGCAACGTGGGTATAATCTAATCCAGCAGTAACCTGAGGAATTCTATCTGATTTAATCCCACTGAACTACTGATAGGGTGAGCCCAGATGTGCCCCTGCTCACGCCCGGCAATTTGCGGTTGCGTTTTGTAGTACGTATCAACTGGGTTCAGTCTGATTATGCCCCCCCCCCCCCCCCCACCCCGTGCACAGACATCAGGGAGCTGATCCAGGTGGATGATGTGATGGAGGATGACTCCCTGCGGTTTGGGCCAAACGGAGGCCTGGTCTTCTGCATGGAGTATTTCGCCAACAACTTCGACTGGCTGGAGGAGTGCCTGGGGCATGTTGAGGACGACTACATCCTGTTCGACTGCCCCGGTGAGCCCCCTCGCTGTCTAAACAGCTAAAAACATCCTGTCTCTGACCAAACTATGCACCTCTCTCACAAAATTCAAAACACCACATTTCTGACTAAACTAAGCACAGTGATCTAATCCAGTGGTAACCAACCCTGTTCTGGGAGACCTATCGTCCGGTAGGTTTTCACTCCAACCCTAACAAAGCACACCTCACTCAAAAGCTAGAGATCATGTTCAGCTGCTGATTAGGAGAGTCAGGTGTGGGTTAGGGTTGAAATGAAAGCCTACAGGATGGTAGATCTCCAGGAACAGGGTTGGTCAGCACTGCTCTAATGCATGTCCTCTCACGGCCTTGCCCCTTCCCTCCCCTCCCCTCCAGGTCAGATTGAGCTGTACACCCACCTGCCGGTGATGAGGCAGCTGGTGGAGCAGCTGCAGCAGTGGGAGTTCCGTGTGTGTGGGGTCTTCCTGGTCGACTCCCAGTTCATGGTGGAGACCTTCAAGGTGAGAGCATGCTCAGTCAAGCCCTCTGGCTCGCTCCACCACTGGTGGGGGGGTGGGAGGTTGTTGGCTGCTGGCTTTGAACATTAGCCATCGCTGCCTGCAGTGAAGAACAAGAGATGTGATTGGCTCATTGAGCTACAAACCAAAGGTCACCATCTAAAGGAACTAATACTGTGATTCAGCTTCTAGGGAGCAATGTGGATTTCCATAAGGGATGATTGTTTTTTGTTTGTGTGAATAGAAAAGGGTCTATACAAGATATACTGGCAGATTCTATGGACATGTTCTACAACATAGTTGGCTAAGCTAATGGTACAATTAATTAAGTTTATTGATATGCTCTTTGCTATACTCTTACTCGCAGTATGTACTCTCTGAGAACTGGACAGTGTCAGATAAATGTTTATGTAATAGCCTGTTTATCAGTGCAATCCCTCTTAGTGACCATAACCATGGTTACCATTAGATAACAACACTACTTCTGTGCTTCCACAGTTCGTCTCCGGTGTCATGGCAGCCCTGAGTGCCATGGTAACCTTGGAGATTCCACAGGTCAATATCATGACCAAGATGGACCTGCTCAGTCAAAAGGCCAAGAAAGAGATTGAAAAGTGGGTCTCAGTGTCAGAGCTCTGTCCTTTGTACAGTTCAGCCTGAAGTGTGTGTGTCTGTGTGCAATATACAGAGCTGTATCTTGTGTGTGTGTGTGTGTGTGTGTGTGTGTGTGTGTGTGAGTGTGACGTATACAGAGCTGTATCTCATGTTCTTCTTGCTGCAGGTACTTGGACCCAGACATGTACTCTATGATGCAGGATAACGCCCTCACTCTGAGGAGCAAGAAGTTTGAGAAACTCACCAAAGCCATCTGTGGCCTGGTAAGACCTTTGCTTATTACCTTAATTACTGTGAGCTGCCTAAATACTCACTGTTAAACTCTGATAAAGTGATAAGACACTGGGACATCCAGAGAACCTCATTTTAAAACATAGGAAAGAGTTTTAGGCCAGCCTGTAGTAGCTCAGCTGAGCCCGTATACTGACATGTGAGAGACTAAGTTTTGGAAATTTTTACGGTCGTTCAGGTTTACCTGAGTAATCCAATAAACACAGACACATCTAATTGCCAGGTTCTGAGTTAAAAAGAAAATTAATATAAGTTAAAAATTAACTCACTGTGATAGCTTCTGATTATTATTTTAATAGATTTATTCCATAAATCAAAGTACAACATTTTGAGACACAGGCTCTTCGTCAGGGATACGAAAGTTATAAAAATGTTTACCCCACATGGTGTGTGTGTGTGTGTGTGTTTGCGTTTGCGTGTATGTGCAGATTGAGGACTACAGCATGGTGCGCTTCCTGCCTTTTGACCGCACTGATGAGGAGGGTATAAACATCGTTCTGCAGAACATTGACTTCTCCATCCAGTACGGAGAGGACCTGGAGTTCAAGGAGCCAAAGGTAACTGCATCCATCTGACCTTCTGCCCAGGCTACTGCTAACTCCTACTGTTTTTGCCCCACCCACAACACAGCATCAGGCATGGGAGGCTTCCGGATCCTTCTGGATCCCGTGGTGGTTCAGTAATTATGGCTTATGTTGATGCCCATTTAAGGACGAGCCAAAATAATGAGTAAACGGGAGGAAAAGTATGAAAATAGCCAGTGAATGAAATTGGAGTTTTGAGATCATGTGACTTTCTGTGAAATCGCATTGCTTTGCCGCCACAGGAACCCGACGAGGATCCCGAGCCCTCCGGAAGTGAGCAGTTCTTCCAGGATTAAGCGGACGGCTGACGCGAGACACCGCAAGAGAATGAGAAAAGTCAACAGGCTGCACATTTTTAGGAACAACATCTGGACATTCAAACGTACATGCGCAGTTCTCAGTTCGCTAATTTTAATAAACTCTCGATTAATTCGACGGAGCGAGGCAGCACGCGCAGTGACCGTTAGAAGGGGAAATGTATAATTTCATTTACTTTCTCCTGCGGTTGTTAATTTATTCACCGGGATTTGTTGTCTTTGTGTTCCACATTCACCACTTTAGATGTACTTATCATTTTGTTTGCTTTGCTTTTTCCCCTTGGCTGTAGTTTTATTTTTGTTGTTTTTACTTATTGTGTCGTTTTAACTTTGCTATCCGAAGGATGTCTCCAGTGTTTGGTTTTAGTTTCAGGTTTCAAGTCTAGAACCATTTAAGTCCCAGATACATTAAAGTGGTATGTCAAATTCCAGGAAAGAAGTCATTTTTTGTTTTTGATTTGCAAATGTAAATGTCTGTAATATATTTTTCAATAAAAAAACAAATTCAGTGACTTGACTCCTGTAGAACCACCCACAAACACGGGTCTTACTGGATTGAGTTTAGCGTGTAAAGTAAAAATAAACATTTTCAAAATAAATAATATGACAAGTTTTATATATTTAAAAAACACCCGTTCACAGATATCAGATCAAATTTGGTGCCATATAAACACTCAACCTCCAGCACCAAAGATTCTCCCTGACCCTACCACCCCCCCCCCCACCCCCCCCCCCCCCCCCCCCACTGTAATCTAAACAGCACATGTTGCATGTAACCTGTTATTAAAAACAAATATTTATAAAATCTGTCTGATCATTACTGCGAGAACAGTATGTATTGTTTAGTTATTAATAATTTATTGAGCATGGGTAACAGTATGTAAGGTACTCTTAAGAGTTGACCTATTTATGTATTGTGGGTCAATTTTACCTCGCATACTAAGCCCGAATACTAAAGCACTATCGCCACCTTGTGGCCATTAAATCGCAACTACAGGCAATACAATCACCACTTGAATTGGCACTTCCTGGAGTCTTGTGCAATCGGGTTTGGGTGGAACAGGAAGCAGCAGCCGGTAGCGCTGACAGTACGATTTGTTTTGTGAATAATTGGCTGAAATAGATATACAACATGCCGGTAAGTCGAAATATAAAATGATATTCACAATTTAACTAGCTGTTACGATACCTTGCAGATTTAATTAAGAGTGGTAACGCTACAGCACAGCGAACTGCCTGGACCGAAATAGACTAAGCGTTAGCTGCTCCAGCTGTGGAAGGAAGTATATTTCGGGGGTTTGGTTAAATTCATAAATTGGCCAGCTACATAACACAGACTAGACTTTCGGAAGCAGTGGATGCGAACACTGTCAAAATATCAGAGGGCTAACTGTCTAGATAAACGTCTGGAGTTTGTATGATACGGACCGTACCTGCTTGCAGAAACTGTGCTAAACTGACTGAGGATGGAGTAGCTTCATACTTCTCGTTTTTTCTTTGCAGGCTTACCACTCTGCTTTGATGGATCCCGACACCAAACTGGTGGGAAACATGGCTATGTTGCCCCTGAAAACGCAGTATAAAGGCCCTGCCGCGAAAGAGAGTGAGTGCATCCCCTGTGATTGACAGAGAGAGAACAGGAGCACTTTACTCAAAATAGCATTAGACTACCGCTGTCAAAATCGTTAAGACTGAGTATTTCGGTCAGCATTATTTTACCCGATAAATTGTACAAAGTTTTTCTTGTTGCATTTTTAAGAACATTTGAATGATCTGTTTGGTAACTTCGGTCCGGCATCGAACGTACAGTCGATTCTGAAGAATAGACAAGTGCCAGTGTTTTTTGGACAGGAGTATATCGAAGGCCGTTTTAAGGAACGTGTTTTCTCTCACCTTCCTTATTTGGAAATGTCAAATGTGGTCGCATAAGTCAGCCTCGTCAGTTTCTGTGTTTTACTGAGTGCGTGTTCTGCTTACTATTTACAGCCAGAGATACAGACATAATTGAAGAGGCCATTTACTACTTCAAAGCCAACGTCTTTTTCAAGAACTACGAAATCAAGGTGAGAGAACCTTGGAAGTATACCTGAAATATAATTTAATTAATTGCTGGCACATCTTGCCTCCTTCCCAACGTTTCTTAAATATTCTTGATTCTCCCACTTCCTGTATGAGTAAAGACGGATGCCCAGCGCGCGCGCTCTCTCCTGCCTGTTGAGTGTTTCTGCAGGTTCGGGCCTGCGCCCCCAACATACGAGCCTTTCATACCTCTGCCGGTTTGGTCTTGCTTGCAGTGTTTTCTTAACCCTGGCCCTCGGGGCACACTGTCTCGCTCTGACTTTATAGACTGAGCTCCCAATTGGCACTGATAAATACTAAGGCCTACCTACCTCAGATATGTTCTGAAAATCATCAGGTCAATGGTCAAATGGCCTGAGAAATAATTTGGTAATAATTTACTTTCTGGTCACTCTGGGTTCACCCCCCAGCACCTGACCTCGGACCAGCTCACCAACCCCTAACCTTAACACCAGTTTTCTTTTGCAAATGACTGCTGATCTAGGGTCAGTACATGGGAGACGTCTGTCAGCATCTGTGTTTTCAGGCTGTAAGAAATCCTCATTTTAATGTATTCGATCTTCTTTTTTCTTGCAGAATGAAGCAGACAGAACTTTGATTTATGTGACTTTGTACATCTCAGAATGCCTCAAAAAGCTGCAGAAGGTATGCAAACATCAAACACACTCAGTATTTCCTCTTAACTAAGGGTTGTCCAGTCCTTTAAAAATCTATGGAAATAGTTTCATAAACAGTCATTTAAAGTGATCATTTATCTCACTCTCACTGAGAAGTCATGCAAACACTGGCCAAACGTAAATCTTACTTTAGTGTGTTTCGTGTGTTCATGTAATCCTAACGTGGTGTGTGTTTGTAGTGCAACTCCAAGGGCCAGGGGGAGAAGGAGATGTACACTCTGGGCATTACTAACTTCCCCATCCCAGGAGAGCCTGGCTTCCCCCTCAACGCCATGTATTTGAAACCCACCAACAAACAGGAGGAGGGTAAGGACCAGCAGAGGGAGGGGCCAGAGTGTGTGAGGCTCAGGGATTGGAGGAGCTGGTGTGTGTGAGGCTCAGGGATTGGAGGAGCCAGATGTATGAGGCTTGGGGATTGGAGGAGCTGGTGTGTGTGAGGCCCAGGGATTGGAGGAGCCAGGGCTCACAGGTAGAAGGCAGAGAGAAGGTGCCAGGGTGGGGGAGGTCAGAAAGAGGAGGTTAAGTGGGGTATTACCTTGTCATATATGTCAGCCAGTAAAGGTGAGCTCCTTCGATGTATCCACCAATAGAAAGTGCTGTTGTTGCGGGGCCTGTCAACTTCCGTCTCCTTTGTACTCTGCCCGCAGAGACCATGAGGATGTACCTGCAGCAGATCCGCCAGGAGACTGGGCTGAGGCTGTGCGAACGCGTTTTCGATCCCCAGACGGACAAGCCCAGCAAGGTGAAGTTCCACTCCTGATCACCCTGCACACACAAGCACGCACACACGGACTACCCAACATACAAGACGCTTTCTTGTATGGGAGGATCTCGTTAAATAAACGCTCATCGAAGCGTTACTGAAACGGCTGTTGCGCTAACCGCAGGTCCTTTGAGTGACTCGTGTTCTTCCTCCTGCAGTGGTGGGTGTGCTTCGTGAAGAAGCAGTTCATGAACAAGAGCCTGTCTGCCCCGGGTCAGTAGGCTGCTCCGCCGCAGCGGGGCTCCTGCGCGGGCTTCGGCTGCGAGACGCGCGCCTGTTCTGCGGCATGCGGTCGCATGCGCCCTGCATGCGCCGACGCAGGGCACGCGGCTCGCGCTCGGCCACATTCCGCAGCCGCAGCTCAGCAGAAGACCAGCCCCTGGGACCAGCGCATTCCGCCAGCTTCTCTCGCCTCCAACGACCAGTTTTTTTAAAATAAAGGTGCATGCTTCAGGACCGGTTCCTCAGCTGCCTTTCAAATGCAAACTTACTCAATTCTGTCTGTCACCCCCCACCCCCCCACCCCCCCACCCCACTCTCCACAGGACCCCTAAATGTATTTAAATGGCATTTTTGTGTTTATTACTGGTGATTGTAATTTCACGACAATTTTTAAGAAATAAAGACCATTTTCCGTATTATAAGGTGGAATGTGTGTGTGCGTACCTTTGTGAATCTATTGGTTTGATAATTTAAGCAGACTAGGTGCTATCAAGATGCCACAGCCTTTACCCAACGCCTTCAGTATTACAGGCTGAATTTACTGCACCACATTCATAACCAGTGTTAAAAACATACTGGGATACCTTATATTGTGGCCAGTGCATTTAAAGGAACAGAAATTATATTAACATTTTCAGAAACCTCATTCTGCAGAGGATTATGGACATGCATTAGTTTGACTTGACCCCTTATAAAAGCATGTGTGGTCTGAAGAGACAAGTTTTTAATGCCATTTATCGTGCAAGTAAACGTTTCTGAATTAAAGAGTGACATCAAAACAAACAGTTCTAAATTTTGTGCATCCAGTCATCTTGGGAGACACAGAAGAGCAGTAAAACGGAAGCATGTAGTCACACACGACACGTTTAATTTTCCTTCCACCACAATCGGCGCCGCGATGCACGTTTCCAACCACCGGCTCTCAAACAAAACAGCTGTTTCGGGAACAATGGCTGTCAAACGAACCCACTGACTATCCAAAGAAACGCTTCTCACTCACGGCCTGCTCAGGTAATGTAGTTTTTATTTAAATAAGATATATTACAGTGCAGAATAAAATAAGGAAGTCGATTTGGTTATTTTGCACAACCTCTTAAAAAAAATTTCCTTAGGAAAAGTGTCTCGTAATGAAACTATTCTGTGGTTCTGAGTTAGCCTGAACTGCTTGTAAATGGCGTGTACTTTAATAATCATTTAGCAATATTGTACATAGCTGCTTAATATAGAAACTCATGATGATAAAATAGGCTTGGCTGCTTACAACCAGAGGACATGCATTACTGTATATTGTACATTAATACAAAATTTTACGTTTTACATCTTGTTTGAGGTTTGGTCAAGCTAAGGTCTCTCCTTACAGGCCAGGATTGCCAGTGTGGTTACTATAGTTACAGGTATTGTGAATGGTTTTCCTCTCTGCATTATAAGACTTTCAGGTCTGTTAACCTGCCCCTGGTAATCTTAATCTAAAATGTATATATACAGATATGCAGGTAGCCGCTTCCCTTTGCACATTTTAAATGAATGTCTAGAGACGGTACCGCTCACCGCACTCCCTCTCACACTTTTTTAACCTCTAGACATACCCAAACGTGTTTTTTTGAACATATTAAATTAAAAGCAGTTAATGTTCGACTACCCATTATCACTACTTTTCTGGTTTTAAGGGGATCCAAATGACAACAGTAAACCAACACCAGGAGTGCAGGACGTGTGAGAGTAAAAAGGGTGTGGAACAGCGAAGCAGAGACTGCAAAGCCTTGGCTACTGCTTTATGAGGTCATAAAGGTACAAGTGACCTCACAGAGGAGAGACCCATCCCATGAATCATTCTTTTGATTCGTTTTTATTTGTTTAAGAGTAGGTTTTTTGGAAAGTTTTTCAAAATTCTAAGTCAGTGTTCTAGAGCTCTGTCGTTTTCAAATACCAGTAGTGATGGTTACATCAGCATTAGAATGTTCAGTTAAGAACCTTATATTCACTGATTTGTAATCTTACATCTTAAAAGGGTTAAAGTAGAATCAATCATTATCATCACTTGACTTGATTGGCTGTGAGATACGCAGCTTGATCCAATAAGTAAAGACCTAAGACATAAGTACCTCTGTTGTGACCATAAGGAGATGGCTCCATGGCTTCTTTGTGGTTAAGTGTGAAAGGCATTAAAAAAACCATAGCACAGGGGAGCACAACAGTTTCAGGACTTTGTGCCAAATTCTGCTCTTAATTATGCAATTAGCTTAATTACATCTTAATCTGACGTTTGTATAAACACTAGCTAAAGCTGCAGACTACAAGTGTATCCTAAAGATTTTACAGTACTAGAGTACAGGAGTGAATCAGCATGGATTATAGGGCAGTCAGAAAACTAAATCTAAGGTACTTGTTTGGAACAAAAACCAGCCTGCAGACTGACCCTCCAGGACCAGAGCTGTGGAACCCTTCCATAGCAGAAACTGTGGCTGGTGGAAGTACATGAAGCAAAGCTCCCTTTGTGGCTGTTTTCGGAAGACCCGCACAGAGGGGGATTCAAATGACGATATATTTTGATGATATCGCCCCTTGTCCTGCGAGTTCCGACATTCTAAGACACCTGGAATATTTTACTGGGGTCTGCACAGGCAAACCCGCTCCCCCCCCCGTTCACCCTCCCTTCCTGAGCGGGGAAGCGCGAGGATTGGGCCGGCCCCTAGTTTGGGTCAGAGGGGGACGAGGGACAGGCTGCATTCCAGTCACAGCTGGTGCACCTATCGCTCCCAAACTTCATTCTGGAAGACTGCTAGAATTACTCCCTTACTGTACACACTTAATGAATGATAAACTGCCACACATCAGAAAAATTATTAAATTACAGCCTACAAGCCAATGTGGGCTTAGATGGAGTAAAAACGCTAACTCCACCCCACTCCCCAGCGCGGGGTGTATCCCTCTTACTTACTGGCCGAGGTTGGAGAACGGGCGTGTGAGTGACAGGTGGAAGGTGGCAAATGAGAGTGCGCAGGAGAAGAAATACTCACAGAGTGACAGAGAGAGAGGCGAGGCCCAGGAGAGCAGGAGTGGATCTGGTGCTGCAGGACGCGTGCCGTACAGAGCCATGCTACATTCTCCCCTTAAAACGCACAGCTCTGGCGATGTTAGCATACAGAGTAGCGCACGTTAGCGCGGCATGCTGTGAACACCCGAGTCGTTAGTGCTGGCAGATGCAGTTCCACACGCGATTCACACACCTCTGTACCCAAATGCTCTCTGCTGGATCAACAGCGTTTCCCCCAGGACTGCAGGGCGCTGGACGTACTGGAAGCACCAGACTGCAGTGCATCGAGTGGTCGGCCTGCTTCATTCAACCTACACGAAGCGCATCGATGAAAACATCCTTACTGAAGGTCAACACATTTGAAAGTCTACATTTAACTGTTCACGTGAGGTTTTTCTTCCTCTTGAAGAGCGGAGAAATAATGGTAAGATCAATTTTTTATTGTTACTGTTTACGGTAGCTAGATGCTACTCTCCAACATTCTCATGGTCCTCTCTCCCCTTGACTACAGGAGGTTCCATTGCTAAATGACAGTACAGAACATCTGCTGCCACCGTGTTTCAGGAACGGAATGACTATTCATGGAACAGTGGAACAAAATGGAATGTTCTGGCTTCGGCATTAAGAAAATGGAGGCGTCAGTGTTAAGAACAAGGAGCCGAGAACTGAGCATCTGGTTAGTGCAGAGAATCTGTGTTATTTCTGTTACAGTCCTCCAAATCAACGCTCGAAAAAGACACAGTACATCCTCCCCACCCGCAAAATTTGAAAAAAATTGACAGCACTGAGGTAGCTGCAGTTCAGAGATAAAGGCAAATTTTGAGTCAAAGCAAAGAAAAACACAAGTTTGAAAAGAGAAAACGAGCAATGTTGAATTTCAAATTGATGGGGATGGGGGGGGGTGGGGTTATAGGGGATGAAACCTTGTGGAATGTTCATGCAGGAACCTTCGCGAGAGGCTTCCGTTTCCAGTGGGGTGTTTTAGTAACTGCACACAGACAGACTCACACTGACAAACCCTGTGGTAAACAGCTCTGCTAACAGCTCCAAATTGATCCTTCTCACAAATACAAAAAAAAAGAAGGAAAAAAAAAAAAACTAAATGCAGAAAATAGTGTTAAATCTCTGTACACGTCATAAATTTACCAGCTCCTCATGGACGAGGAGGGCAGCAAATATAAAACACTTTTAAAAAAGGAAGGACACATCGTGAAATGACAAATGGCCATACCAGTCCACTTAAAAAAATAAAAAATAAAAAATACAAATTTAAAAGGCAATAATGACTGTGGGGGGGGGGCTGAAAATAATATTCTCCAATCGGTTCAATGAATACTCCAGCAGAGGAGGCAGCTGGTTGGCTTACAAACTGGTGAACCACAATTCTTTACATTATTTTTAATCCAATTTAAATTTTGCTCGGAAACATCTTACTTGGTCTTGATACTTGTTTTTGTACCGTTTAATTAATGGCGATTAATGAAGTTTCTATGTTAATTGAAACCTTTTTACGGGCCATGCAGACGCGCGATCACACGGCACAGGCGGGCCAGGCTCGGGGTGAGTCAGGAGCCGAAGAGCTCGGCCAGGTTAGTGTCGGTGCTGTACAGCCACAGCACCAGGGGGAGGAAGAGGAGGACGAAGGTCCAGGACACGCCCTCCAGGCAGGAGGGCAGCGAGCTCTTCCCGCCGGCCGCCGGCGGCTCCGCCTCGCCGCTGCGCTCCAGGTACAGCCGCGCCACCAGCTTCAGCACCTCGTCCAGCAGGATCACCGGCAGGGAGATCTTCAGCACCATCAGCCACTGCGTCACGTTCAGAGGAGTGATCTGGAAAATCATCTGCGAGGGAGGGACATCAACATTACCTACCATCACCTGATATCAAACTTCCCATTCAAACAGTACTTACTATCACCGGATACCAAACGTCCCATTCAAACATTACTTACCATCACCTGAAATCAAACTTCCCATTCAAACAGTACTTACTATCACCTGATATCAAACTTCCCATTCAAACAGTACTTACTATCACCTGATATCAAACTTCCCATTCAAACATTACTTACTATCACCTGATATCAAACTTCCCCTTCAAACAGTACTTACTATCACCTGATATCAAACTTCCCACTGAAACATTACTTACTATCACTTGATAGCAAACTTCCCATTCAAACATTACTTACTATCACCTGATATCAAACTTCCCACTCAAACATTACTTACTATCACTTGATATCAAACTTCCCATTCAAACATTACTTACTATCACCGGATACCAAACTTCCCATTCAAACAGTACTTACTATCACCTGAAATCAAACTTCCCCTTCAAACAGTACTTACTATCACCTGATATCAAACTTCCCACTGAAACATTACTTACTATCACTTGATAGCAAACTTGCCATTCAAACATTACTTACTATCACCTGATATCAAACTTCCCACTCAAACATTACTTACTATCACTTGATATCAAACTTCCCATTCAAACATTACTTACTATCACCGGAAACCAAACTTCCCATTCAAACAGTACTTACTATCACCTGAAATCAAACTTCCCATTCAAACAGTACTTACTATCACCTGAAATCAAACTTCCCATTCAAACATTACTTACTATCACTTGATATCAAACTTCCCACTCAAACATTACTTACTATCACTTGATATCAAACTTCCCATTCAAACATTACTATAACTTGATGTCAAAATTCCGATTCAAACACTACTTACTGTCACTTGATATCAAACTTCCCATTCATATTACGATTTCAACATTATTATTGTTTTCCACTCGAGAGAGAAGGAGAGAGATGTAGGGGACAGAGGGAGGAAGGGGTCAGAGCAAGAGAGCTAGGGCTCAGAGCAGAGTGCTCGGAACGGGGTCTGAATCGCAGGTAGCAGGGGGCGTGGGTAGGCAGGCGGGGCAAAGAGGGCGGAGCCTCACCGGGAGCGGCTCCACGTAGAGGATGAGGAAGTGCAGAGACATGGACAGGCAGATGGCCCCCAGCAGCCACATGTTCCTCCAGGGGGGCATGAGCAGCAGGGACTGGTTCTCTGACAGGCTGTGGGGCACAGACAGGGGACACACCGTTACCACGGAGACACCGTCTCCAGGGATAGGCACATTATAGGCCACCGAGAAGGAACAACATCACCATGGACACCGTTATCGGATGCTGTCACCAGGGACACACCGGTTGCCAGGTAAGAAAATGATAAGAGATCAATCCTGTAACCTGTAGCATGCCCAAAAAGTTACACACCATAATTCCAAACGTCACAGCTCAGTATTCTACCAGAGTGCCTGACCCCCCACCCCAAAACTGAGGGGAGAAGAGATCAGCGCTCTCAGGATGCAGTTCTGCCACTGACCTGTTGAGGGCGTTGCACATCTCGATGGTGACGAGCACAGACAGGGCCATGGTCATGGGATAGGGCGACTCGAACACCTGACACTGCACCCCCTGGAACTCGACGTTGTCCGGAGAGCACTGCAGGAAGTGGCTCTGAGGGGCGGAGACACAGCGGACATGTGACCTCAGTACCGCGGTGAGGGGGAGAGAGAGTGCGTCTGTGTGAGTGCGAGCGCGCGTGTGTGAGTGTGTGTGTGTGTGTGTGTGTGTCAACAGGACCCGTAGTGAATAACATTACATAGCAGATGGGGCAGTGGTCCAAACATCACACACAGACTCAGTGACGCACACTCACCAGTTGGTAGTATGTGACTCTGGGCCCGTCCTCGGCAGCGATGAACCACCAGGCCGCCGCCCCAACCGTGGCCACGCCCACATAGCCTGCAGGGGGCGGAGCATACAGGGGTCACTCAAGGGTCACACACAAGAGCTCTGACCAGTATCAGGCTCCCCGATACTCAGTTAGCATACGTCTGGGGTCACACTGAGCGCTCAGCTGCAGAAACAGCCACTTCCTCAGCTTTCAAAGCAGGCCACCCAAACTCCCATCCCAGAGGGCCGCAGTTTTTCCGCATGCTGCCGGATTTAGCTGCTTTATTTTAGTCACTGCTTGGCTAGAGTCCACATACTGTGTGGTCTTTTATTCAAGGCCTAAATTGGCTGCTGACAGAAACAAAACCACAAAAACCTGTAGACACTGCGGCCCTCCAGGACTGGAGTTAAACCCGCAGACGCTGCGGCCCTCCAGGACTGGAGTTAAACCCGCAGACGCTGCGGCCCTACATGAGTGCAGTTAGAGATCCCTGGTTGCTCAGGAGGAAGCCCCGCCCACAGGCCGGCGCACACTCACAGCCGATGGTCAGGTATCTGAAGAAGAGCCAGCCAGAGATGAGGGGCTCGCGCGCGTTTCGGGGGGGCCGGCTCATGATGTCCAGGTCGGGGGGGTTGAAGCCCAGGGCGGTGGCCGGCAGCCCGTCCGTCACCAGGTTGACCCAGAGCAGCTGCACTGGGATCAGCGCCTCGGGGAACCCCACGGCCGCCGTCAGGAAGATGCTGTCGCCAAGGAAACACAGCCGTTAAAATGGAGAAGATGCTGTCACCGTGGAAACCGCCACTAAAACAGGGATTCTGCGCCCACGGAAACAACCATGAAGGTGTGAAGGGGGCGGGGCCTCACCAGACCACCTCGCCCACGTTGGAGGAGATGAGGTAGCGGATGAACTGCTTCATGTTGTTGTAGATGGCCCTGCCCTCCTCCACCGCCGCCACGATGGTGGAGAAGTTGTCGTCCGCCAGGATCATCTCCGAGGCCGATTTGGCGACCGCCGTCCCCGAGCCCATGGCGATGCCAATCTCCGCCTTCTTCAGGGCGGGGGCGTCGTTCACCCCGTCTCCCGTCTGTCAGTCACACACGTGTACGCAAGCGCAGAAGTGCACACGCACACACACACACACACACACACACATACAGACACACACACACACGTACACACACACACACACACACACACACGCACACACACACACACACACACGCACACACACATACAGACACACACACGTACACACACACAGGCACAAAGAGAAACAGGTTAGTCTAAGTCAGGACCAAACCCAGCACTAGCACACACACACCCAAAATGCAAAATACACAATCAAATGACCAACTGGCAGCAATGGAATGTAACAGTTCCCTTTCCCCATCACTCCACATGTAACACTACCTGATTTCCATGAGTTTGCAGAGAGTTAACTGATTACTAATGTCACTGATTGGCCAGAGACCCCACTCACTCTGGTGTCTTACTTCCTGATCAGAGGAAAGAATGAAACCCAGCAGCACTGCTGGCATCTAGGTCCCCGATTTTATTACTCCTACTTTTACCTCAGCCTTGAGCCGGGCTACATTCTTCTGTGCAAAGACTCGTAGCATTCTAATTTACCATGTGTACATTATCCCCATTATAAGCCATTAGTACACTGCTGTCAACATATTATTCCCACAACAGACATACTGTCAACACATTCATGCCATTAATAAATCCTGTAATTCCATTTGGAGCGGATGTTTGTGTTTTGTGGCTCAAGAGTGCAATCGGTTGCATTTCTCAGCATTTGTCTCAGCAGTGCCAGAAATCAGAGCTGCAGACTGCAGCTGGTGAGACACTATTTTTATCAAATCATGAGAGTTTGACTCCAAGACAGAAGGCTAGTGTAAGTCAACAATACAATACAAGACAATGACACAAGTGAGTAAGACAATAAAATTGCAACTCTCGCCAGTTCGACACATATATAGTCTGTTCTCAATCACCCCTGCCAAGAAGTCATCACAAAGCAGTTTCTTGTATTTGGTAGAAACTGTTAGAAATAGCTGCCGTTAGCTAAAAGAGGAGCAAATGTCTGCTTGCGAGTTGCGCTCTCACTCCACCCAATGATTATGGTGTGCTTCAAAAAACGCAGCCCTGGGGCCACTTAATTTGCACTTTCCACAGTATGGTTAATGAGAAGCTACAGAATAAGATGTCTTTCATAAAATTAAAATAACCGAAAGAAAGTATTGCACCTTCCAGCGCCTTCTAGCACCTTCTAGCACTTTCCAGCGCCTTCTAGCACCATCTAGCACATTCTAGCGCCTTCCCGCACCTTCTAGCACGTTCTAGCACCATCTAGCACTCTTCAGCGCCTTCTAGCACTTTCTAGCACTTTCCAGCACTTTCCAGCACTTTCCAGCACCTTCTAGCACCTTCTAGCACCTTCTAGCACCTTCTAGCACCTTCTAGCACCTTCTAGCACCTTCTAGCACCTTCTAGCACCTTCTAGCACCTTCTAGCACCTTCTAGCACCTTCTAGCACTCCAAATCCAAATGAAACTGAATCCCGGCTCAGTTACCAGGGCAGCAGTGCATTACCATGGCGGTGATCTCGTCGTAGGACTGCAGGTACTCGACGATCTTGGACTTGTGGGAGGGCTCGACACGGGCGAAGCAGCGGGCGGTGAGCACGGCCTGGCGCTGGGCGGCGGGGGGCAGGTCGTCGAACTCGCGGCCGGTGTAGGCCCTGCCGCTGATGTCCTCGTCGGGGCCGAAGATGCCGATGCGGCGGCAGATGGCCACGGCCGTGCCCTTGTTGTCGCCGGTGATCATGATGACGTGGATCCCCGCCAGCCGGCACAGCCGCATGGAGGCCGCCACCTCGGCCCGGGGAGGGTCCAGCATCCCCACGCAGCCCACGAAGGTCAGGTCCGTCTGCGCCAACGAACGCGCCAATCAGAGAGAGAGAGCACATCCCATCAGCCAATCAGGAAGCGGGTTTTGGCTTCACCGCCGCTGTGACTTTTGACACTTTGTTTTCCCTCCTTTCTCTCACACACGCAAAAAAGCACACACAGACGCACACTCACGCACTCGTGCACGCACACACGCACACACGCACCTCATACTGGATGAAGCGGGTGGAGTCGTGCAGCTGCATCTGGTCGCTGCGCGGGGGCGAGTCCCGCGTGGCGAGGGCCAGGCAGCGCAGGGTGTCCCGGCCCGTCCCGTACTCCCGGATCACCGACAGGATCTTCTCCTTAATCCCCGCCGTCAGCGCCACCTTCTTGCCGCCCACGCGCACGTGCGTGCACCTGTCCAGCACCCCCTCTGGGGCCCCCTGAAACACACGCAGCGCCCCGTCATAAGCATCATCACCACCGTCATCATCATCATCGTCATCATTCATATCATCACCATCCACATCGTCATAACCATCATCATCATCATTATCAACATGCACATCATCACCATCCACATCATCACCCACCCCACCTACATCATAATCACCATCATCATCATTCTTACAGTGTTTTGTTTAAAAGGCCTTTCCAGATCCCAGGTGCATTTTCAGAAGTCACACAACATTTGTAGAAACACAGCAGGAGGAGAGTAACATACCCCTGCCTACACAAGCACACAGAACACATCCAGCACAGGTCCAAACAGAGAGGAGTGTTACTGCAGCGCCAGCAGGTACAGGTGCAGAACAGGGACAGGTGCAGTTAAATATGTAGGTACAGGTGCAGAACAGCTACAGGTGCAGTTAAATATGTAGGTACAGGTGTTGAGCAGGTACAGGTGCAGTTAAATATGTAGGTACAGGTGTTGAGCAGGGACAGGTGCGGTATGTAGGTACAGGTGTTGAGCAGGGACAGGTGCGGTATGTAGGTACAGGTGTTGTGCAGGTACAAGTGCGGTATGTAGGTACAGGTGTTGAGCAGGAACGGGTGCAGTTAAATATGTAGGTACAGGTGTTGAGCAGGGACAGGTGTGGTTAAATATTTAAGTACAGGTGTTGAGCAGGGACAGGTGGGGTTAAATATGTAGGTACAGGTGTTGAGCAGGTACAGGTGTGGTTAAATATTTAAGTACAGGTGTTGAGCAGGGACAGGTGGGGTTCAATATGTAGGTACAGGTGTTGAGCAGGTACAGGTGCAGTTAAATATGTAGGTACAGGTGTTGAGCAGGGACAGGTGGGGTTAAATATGTAGGTACAGGTGTTGAGCAGGGACAGGTGCAGTTAAATATGTAGGTACAGGTGTTGAGCAGGTACAGGAGCAGTTAAATATGTAGGTACAGGTGTTGAGCAGGGACAGGTGCAGTTAAATATGTAGGTACAGGTGTTGAGCAGGTACAGGTGTGGTTAAATATGTAGGTACAGGTGTTGAGCAGGGACAGGTGCAGTTAAATATGTAGGTACAGGTGTTGAGCAGGTACAGGAGCAGTTAAATATGTAGGTACAGGTGTTGAGCAGGGACAGGTGCAGTTAAATATGTAGGTACAGGTGTTGAGCAGGTACAGGAGCAGTTAAATATGTAGGTACAGGTGTTGAGCAGGGACAGGTGCAGTTAAATATGTAGGTACAGGTGTTGAGCAGGTACAGGTGTGGTTAAATATGTAGGTACAGGTGTTGAGCAGGTACAGGTGCGGTATGTAGGTACAGGTGTTGAGCAGGTACAGGTGCAGTTAAATATGTAGGTACAGGTGTTGAGCAGGTACAGGTGCGGTATGTAGGTACAGGTGTTGAGCAGGGACAGGTGTGGGGGTTTCAGAGTGTGACGTGCTCCGTATGGCAGGGGGGCGGGGCGTTCCCTTTACCTTGACGAACATCTTGCCCGTGGAGGAGTGAGCCTTGTTGGGGGTGCAGTACACAGACATGGACTTCCGGTCCCTGGAGAACTCCAGCGTGAACTCCTTCTTCATCAGCTGCTTTATCACCTGCAGCACCAAATGCTTCATCACACACTGACTGTACACACCATCATCACCACATAACTAACACACTGACTGTACACATCATCATCACCACATAACTAACACACTGACTGTACACATCATCATCACCACATAACTAACACACTGACTGTACACATCATCATCACCACATAACTAACACACTGACTGTACACATCATCACCACATAACTAACACACTGACTGTACACATCACCACATAACTAACACACTGACTGTACACATCATCATCACCACATAACTAACACACTGACTGTACACATCATCACCACATAACTAACACTGACTGTACACACCATCACCACATAACTAACACACTGACTGTACACATCATCATCACCACATAACTAACACACTGACTGTGCACATCATCATCACCACATAACTAACACACTGACTGTACACATCATCATCACCACATAACTAACACACTGACTGTACACATCACCACCACATAACACACTGACTGTACACATCACCACCACATAACACACTGACTGTACACATCACCACCACATAACTAACACACTGACTGTACACATCATCATCACCACATAACTAACACACTGACTGTACACATCATCACCACATAACTAACACACTGACTGTACACATCATCACCACATAACTAACACACTGACTGTACACATCATCACCACATAACTAACACACTGACTGTACACACCATCATCACCACATAACTAACACACTGACTGTACACATCACCACATAACTAACACACTGACTGTACACACCATCATCACCACATAACTAACACACTGACTGTACACATCACCACCACATAACTAACACACTGACTGTGCACATCATCACCACATAACACACTGACTGTACACATCACCACATAACTAACACACTGACTGTACACATCACCACATAACTAACACACTGACTGTACACATCATCATCACCACATAACTAACACACTGACTGTACACATCACCACCACATAACTAACACACTGACTGTACACATCACCACCACATAACTAACACACTGACTGTACACATCACCACATAACTAACACACTGACTGTACACATCACCACATAACTAACACACTGACTGTACACATCACCACCACATAACTAACACACTGACTGTACACATCACCACCACATAACTAACACACTGACTGTACACATCACCACCACATAACTAACACACTGACTGTACACATCACCACCACATAACTAACACACTGACTGTACACATCACCACCACATAACTAACACACTGACTGTACACATCACCACCACATAACTAACACACTGACTGTACACATCACCACATAACTAACACACTGACTGTACACATCACCACATAACTAACACACTGACTGTACACATCATCACCACATAACTAACACACTGACTGTACACATCATCACCACATAATATACACTCCATTATACACAGCAGTGCTTCCCACAGGACGGAAATACACTTGTGGTAGTAAACTCTGCCGGGGGGGGGGGGGCTGACCCAAAAACCTAAAAACGGTCTGTTATTTATATTAAACAGTGCTCTACTGTACAAATAACAAATGGTCTGTGTTAGACATTTAACATAATATTTTGGTTTACTACCGGCTAGCTTGCTAGTGTGATTTTCCATAGACAGGGGGAATATGTTTTAAATTAATAAACAAATATTAACAGTGCAATAGATTGTGTTGGAAATCATCTGCCGGTTTCAATCAATCCTACATTCCCCATGAAGATGGCCTCTGGTCACAGAGACTTTGTAAACGCTGTCACTCATGCCGGCTTTGACAAGACCTATTCGCTGTCTCTGGTATTGTCTACACCCCCAAATTTTTCACCAGTTAACCACTTTGCGAAATCCCCCTAGTAGTGGGCACAGATTGCTCAACTCAGACATTCATTGCTCCTGCAACTAAACCATGAGTTCAAAACAGAAACTCTCTGTTCTAGTTTCATTAGTAGACGATATACGACAACTGAGCACTGAACGGAGGGCAGACTCACCGAGCAGCAGGCGTTGGCTCTCTCAACCTTGGACAGGTTCCTTAAGTCCGTGTTGAAGACGTTCATCTTCTCCGCCAGGCAGCACAGAGCAGTTTCTGTGGCCTCTCCCACCTTCTCATACACACCTTTAGCCTAAGGACACACACACCATATATATAAATATATATATATATATATATATTTATGAGAGGGACAGAGACAGACAGAGGCCAGAAAGAGGTGCATGCTGGGATACCTCATTGTAGTCCAGGGAAGAGTCGTTGCAGAGGGCACAGATGGTGGCCAGCTCCACCAGGCCTTCATACTCTGAGCACCGCACGGAGCTGCCATTTTTGGACCTGGGACCAGCAGGGGGAGGGAGAGAGAGGGAGAGGTGTCATTATTAAGCATTTCATACACAATGTTTCCACCCCTGGGGCATGAGATTCCCACAATGCATCACTTTATACAGCACAGCAAGGAGGGAAATGCATATTGTATATGACCAATGGGTGAGTGTGTGTGTGGACATGCATATGAAGTGTGTGTGTGTGTGTGTGTGTGTGTGTGTGTGTGTGTGTGTGTGGTTTACTCACACTCCTCCCTCAGGTGCGTAGGTAGAGCCAGTAATGGTGAATTCGCTAAGAGAGCAGCTGTCTCCCTCAGCCCTGTCAACGATGAACATCTGCAGAAGCAAAACTCAAATCAGCACTGACACACATAGCGGTTAGCAATGCAGCTATGTAGCTCAGAGGCTGCAGGTTCGATTCCCAGGCGGGACACTGCTGTTATACCCTTGAGGCACTTAACCTGAACTGCATCAAGTAAATATCCAGCAGTATAAACGTACGGTAAGCTGTGTGAGTCACTCTGGATAAGGCCATCCTCTAAACGCCTTAACGCGTACGATGATGACAAACCATTACAATTCAGCCATTTGAAGCTTCCAGCCAAAGCGACTTTCAACAGGGGGATTTAACAAAATCACCACTAGCACAAATAGGTAAAGACCCAATCACACGGGTGCCAGACCTTACAGGTGAGTGAGGCTGGCAGCAGGACTGGAGACTTTCAAAACGCCAGCGAGCCCTTCACCGTCACACCCCCGTCTCAAAACGCACTGAAAGACTCCCCACGGTAACCCCCTAGAGCCCCCCCCCCCCCCCCCAGCCGCAGCCCCTCCCCCTTCGGAGTGGCGGGGCGGAGCCTCACCCTGCACACGGACATCTGGTTGGTGGTGAGCGTGCCGGTCTTGTCGGAGCAGATGACGGAGGTGCAGCCCAGCGTCTCCACGGAGGGCAGGCTGCGCACGATGGCGTTCTTGCGGGCCATGCGCCGCGTGCCCAGCGCCAGGCAGGTGGTGATGACGGCGGGCAGCCCCTCGGGGATGGCGGCCACCGCCAGCGCCACGGCGATCTTGAAGTAGTACACGGCGCCGCGCACCCAGGACCCGCCGTGCACGGGGTCGCTGAAGTGGCCCACGTTTATGAGCCACACGGCGATGCAGATCAGGGAGATCACCTGACGGGGGAGAGACAGACAGGCTGCGTCACCCTACTGACCCCTAAAACTCAGGAAACTCATCACTCAGTCCTCAGGTAACATAGCGAAAGGAAAAGTCAGCTGACGATTACTCAAATAAACCATACCTAACTACCGGAGACCTACTTGACATTGTGCAAACATTATGCAAAAGTATGCAAACTGCAACAGTAACAAAGGCTCAGAATGCTTAGCAAATTTGTTGCCCAGGTTAACAAGATGCCTGTGTAAGATGTTAAAAACTACAAGTACCATGATCCACTGAGGCACTTAGTCGCCAGGCACATAATTTTTGCCAATTAGCAACCAAAGTAGGCCTTTGATGAATACCATGGGCTGCATTTACGAGCGAAAGGTGCAGTAGAAACACAGTTACTGTTACTATGACGATGATGATTGGCACCTTTGAGAGCTGCTCGCCGAACTGGTCCAGCCTCTGCTGCAGGGGGGTGCGCTCCTGCTCTGTGGCCACCATCTCGTCCCGGATCTTCCCGATCTCCGTGTTCACGCCCGTCGCCACGACGACGCCCACTGCCTTGCCGGCCGCGATGTTGGTGCCCTGTGGCGATAATGACATTAGTGCCAGTAAAGCCTCAGGCCTAGCCCCAAGTCCAGCCCCAGCCCCAGCCCCAAGCCCAGGCCCAGGCCCAGGCCCAGCCCCTGCCCTAGCCCCAGCCCCAGCCCCAGGCCCAAGCCTAGTCCCAAGTCCAGCCCCTGCCCCAGCCCCAGCCCCAGCCCCAGCCCCAGCCCCAAGCCCAAGCCCAGGCCCAGGCCCAGGCCTAGCTCAAAGCCTAGCCCCATGCCCAGCCCCTGCCCTAGCCCTAGCCCCAGCCCTAGCCCCAAGCCCAGCCCCAAGCCCCAACTGTACAATATCATGTTCACAGACCTGCAGCAGGTAGGATGGGTAAAGGGACGCTGCAGAAGACACAATATAAGCAAACTGCAACTGTGTGTGTGTGTGTATGTGAACGCACGCGTGTGTGTGCGTGTTTATACAACTAGGGAGGAAATTAGAGCATTAAATTGGCTGCAGTGCTCAACAGTGAGGGTCCTGGTCAGCAGGCTGCCGCCATCACATCCCTCACTAGCGCCCCCTCTGGTGATCAGGCACAGCGACAGCTTACTGAAAACAGCATGTTCTTCTTGTCCTGGTTGACAGCACGGGGGTCAGGCACAGGGTCCGTGTGCTTAATGACCGACACTGACTCTCCTAAAGGAGGAGAAAAACACAAACACAACCATTAAATATGTAAATATACAGGGCCATTCACATTAAATACAGGCCCATTTACGGCAGCTGCAGGGCCATTCACATTAAATACAGGCTGCTTTGGGGCAGCCACAGGGCCGCTCACATTAAATACAGGCTGCTTTGGGCCAGCCACAGGGCCGCTCACATTAAATACAGGCTGCTTTGGGGCAGCCACAGGGCCGCTCACATTAAATACAGGCTGCTTTGGGCCAGCCACAGGGCCGCTCACATTAAATATAAGCCAAGAGCCAAGAACAAGAGCCAAGAATAACAAGAACCAAAAGAGCGGAACGAGTGAAAGCAGAGTAAAACAAAGTGTGAGGCGAAGAACACAGCTCACCAGTCAGGATGGACTGGTCCACCCTCAGCGTGGTGGACTTGATGGATGTGAGCCGGATGTCGGCAGGAACCTTGTCTCCCACTGAGGAAGGAGAAGGAGAAGGGGGGGGGGTGCAGAAGGGGGCCAGCAGGCTTAATTAAAACGTGAAGCCAAAGTTATAACAATAGAAGTACAGCTGACTCAGCACTCTGTGTTATTACAGGACATTCAGCAGGTCTGGCTTTACTCCCAGACTGTACTCTCTCCTGTTATGTTCATAGTCTGGTTAAGTGACTGTACTCTCTCCTGTTATGTGCATAGTCTGGTAGTCTGGTTAAGTGACTGTACCCTCTCCTGTTATGTGCATAGTCTGTTTAATGATACATGACTCCCTCCTGTTACGTGCATAGTCTGGTTAAGCGTATGAGGACACAGTGATCTATGGCAGGTACAGCAATTAGGACACAAACACGTCTGTGTGGAATCCCCCTGCCCTGAAGCGAAGCGCTCCACTCTGGGAACAGCGCACCCTTCATGACGACAGCTGAGTAGAGGACACAGTCTCGTGCAGCGTGTGCAGCGCTTAGCACTGACGTCATATTAGCCCACACTAGGTGTGTACTGCATTGAATTGTAGAGCAATGTCTGAATTCTGGGTAATCTTGAGTAACCATTTAAAATGTAACTACACACTAACACAGCCATCTGTGCAGCATGCATGCACACAGGCACTCAAACACACACACACAGGCAGAGAGAGAGAGAGAGAAATAAAAGAGTTGTTTTCCTGTGTCTCATATGCAAGCGCTCTCCATTCTGACCCTGTAGCCCATTTCTAAATGTGGACCGCACATCTAATATACATTTCACATGGAGAAAAAAGGGGGTCATGTACACTTAACTGGGTGACCTGGTTCAGCGCACACACGCAGGGCTGTATGCAGTGTCCCACGCTATTCATTTGCTTAACCACACGATAAACGCACTGAGTGGGAGATAAGCTGTCGCCGTGGCCACGTCACTGAGATTACGCACTCCTGCCCAGGTGCAGCGCTTCCTGTGGTACAGGGGCTCCGATAAAGACAAGCCCCTCTCCAGGCAGCAGAGAGGGGCCTGTCACTGAGTCCCTGTGCCACAACTACCCTCAACCTGGCTCCCCCACGACACCGCTTTACACTGACCTCAGTGTTATAGAGGGGCTGCCAAGAGGAGCGCCAATCCCCTCCCCCTGAAAGGCTGCACACACACACACACACACACACACACACACAAGGGTAATCCAGATATAGTGTGTATAGGCAGGATGGGAGTGGGGTGCTGGGTTAGTGTGTATAGGCAGGATGGGAGTGGGGTGCTGGGTTAGTGTGTATAGGCAGGATGGGAGTGGGGCGCTGGGTTAGTGTGTAAAGGCGGGATGGGAGTGGGGTGCTGGGTTAGTGTGTAAAGGAGGGATGGGAGTGGGGTGCTGGGTTAGTGTGTATAGGCAGGATGGGAGTGGGGTGCTGGGTTAGTGTGTATAGGCAGGATGGGAGTGGGGCGCTGGGTTAGTGTGTATAGGCAGGATGGGAGTGGGGTGCTGGGTTAGTGTGTATAGGCAGGATGGGAGTGGGGCGCTGGGTTAGTGTGTAAAGGAGGGATGGGAGTGGGGCGCTGGGTTAGTGTGTAAAGGAGGGATGGGAGTGGGGTGCTGGGTTAGTGTGTATAGGCAGGATGGGAGTGGGATGCTGGGTTAGTGTGTAAAGGCAGGATGGGAGTGGGGTGCTGGGTTAGTGTGTAAAGGCAGGATGGGAGTGGGGTGCTGGGTTAGTGTGTATAGGCAGGATGGGAGTGGGGTGCTGGGTTAGTGTGTATAGGCAGGATGGGAGTGGGGCGCTGGGTTAGTGTGTAAAGGAGGGATGGGAGTGGGGTGCTGGGTCAGTACGAGCGTCCCGCAGGAAGCAGTGCTCACCTGCCACCTCCACGATGTCCCCGGGGACGATGTCGCGCGCTCGGATCCTCTGGACGCTCTTCCTGTCCTGCCGGTACACCTTCCCCATCTCCGGCTCGTACTCCTTCAGAGCCTCGATGGCGTTCTCTGCGTTCCGCTCCTGAAAGGAGGGAGGGAGGGAGGGAGAGAAAGAGAGAGACCCATCACTTTCACTCATTCATCAATAGCACAGTTCTGCCATCTTCCCCCAGCTAGGAACCCTGCTCATATTCTTGACTTTTATTATTGGTGCGACTTCCTCATAAGGTCTCCTCCAAACGTGCTCTGCCAGTCCACCAGTTCAGCTGCACAGTACACCTGCAGTACGCCTGAATTCACAGCAGGTGCAGGTAGACCGCAGGCAAATATTTTTATTTTATGCAACAAAATAAAGAAAAGTGACTCACCTGCCACACGCCTACGATGGCATTGGCTATTAGAATAAGCAGAATTACAAAAGGCTCCACGAAGGCTGTGATGGTTTCCTCTCCCTCCTCAAACCAGGCCAGGAGCTGCAGAGAGGGGGGAAAAGGGCATAATGGGGATCTCTTCATTTCAGTTTCAACTCAATAATGCTTCATCGGCACGACTGTATACTAACAATATTGTCAATTAACAAGCAATTAACAATGACAAGTCAGTAAGACATTTAATTAAGAGTGGAATAAAATACATAAATAAAAAATAATGAATGCATAAACAAATAACCAAAGCCAAATCTACAGACAATCTGCAAGCTGAATGAAAAATGCGGACAAGGACAGCAATAAGCACTGCTCCTACTGCAAAAACTACTAACAGTACAAATAACAGAGATTTCTCTCTCTCTCTCATTTAACAGAACACTTTGACTATCATTCTTGAACAATGAATTTGAAATATGCTTCCAGCAGGGCTCGGGGCCAACAGCGATAAAAAACAAACAAAAATGCTCTTTGGCTTTTCTGCATAAAATGTCAACACGACTACTCGTTTTCCTAAATGTCTTCCTACACACTCAAAGCAGAGCATCGGTCTGTTTTTCAGTGAAGTGAAGAGGAGAAGGGGGGGGGTGGGGGGGGTCCTGAGATACACACACTCATTGACACACAGTCCCCACAGAGGGAGACTGACAGAGGAGCACACTTTGCTCTGGGAGTTTTCACAATATCACAAGGACTTATTTCCTAAAACCCCATGTGAAACTGCAGAGATTGAGTGTTCAGGTCAACAGGCGCCCAAAAGCGTCCTCGAGCAGCCCAGGCGTGGGTCGCGTTAGGCCCGCTCACGCGAGGGAACCGGAGGAAGCAGGGATGCAAACGCGATCATGCAAATAGCGCGAGCGATCTGTTCAACAGGGACGCTCAGACAGTCAGCTGTTTCTAAATCTGACCAACTCACAGAAAATTTGCCTGTAGGTCGAAAGTATTCTGTGAATTAGCATAGCCTACTACAGCAATGCGAGCACCGAAACGGCCTCATCGCTAGGAATACTGGTTGCATTTGCCACGACACTTTTCACAAATATTTTATTTACGCAGCTGTCATACAGTGCCCTCCATAATGTTTTTTTTTTTTCTTCATTTGACTCTGTACTTCACAATTTTAGATGTATAATCAAACAATTCACATGCGGTTAAAGTGCAAGATTCTCTGCTTCTATTACAGGGTGTCTTTATACATTTTAGATTCACCATGTATAAATTACAACACTTTCTATACATAGCGCCCTCCCCCACCGCCATTTCAACTTCTAAAATTTGGGACTGTCCACATTCACTTTGGGATGGGTACAATGGTCTCTCAGGGTGATTCTGGGATGATGGTTAAAAAGTTCGTTTGGAGCCCTGGTTCCAAGGGAATTTAAGGTTTTAAGGTTAAGGTTTTGATTATGCCACAATTATGCAAAATGGCCCCCTGTTAAGTAAAATTCCTTGGTTGCATTCAAGTTACTGGAATGGATGCGTCTGCCTGTTAATTATATAGCGATGAATACAGGCTCATCATCTTCCAGCTAGCAATTCAGGATGCATGCCTGCGTTTACTGTGATCCTGAAATTTGTGAATATTTCATGGTTCCAATTTGGGCAAGATGGCATCCTTCCATGGTGTCATGTGTCACTGGGTACGCCTCGTTGACATCCGTTGATGATATAAAATACAGTCTCCGGTTGCTCTTTGTACATCTATTATCTCAATTCATAGAATTGGACCCTTTGAAATGAATTATTTTTAAGTAACGTGGTTACTGGAGTTGCCTGTGTATCCGTACCATGAAATAGCCTTCTTCAATTATATCAAAAAACAAATGACCTTGAAAGCATTAAAACTAGAGATTACATTACGCCATTCATAACATAACACTTAAAAAATGTTTGTTAGAACTGTCAAAATTTCTAAAATATTATAAGCCATCCGTTGCCCAATTAGATGAAAATTTGACCAAGTAACTGTTGATTTAACTTATTCAATGTAGCAGTAGGGCAGCCATTTTGGGGGAAAAATGGCCACCACAGGGATTCTGGGTAAAATCTGTGATGTAGTGTCAAATGTAGTGTCAAAGCAGGTCTATGAGCTACAGTGTGTCTATTTTTGCAGGCACTAAACCTCAGCAAGAAGTAGAACAGTCTTCACATTGCAGACATTACTTTGTTAGCCTGAATAAAACATGGCACTGAAAAAATCACACAGACTTCTCATTCATAAAAACATCAGCAGCACAACATTCTTCAGTTCACAGGTCCGTAAACTAGGGCTGTCAAAAAATATTCGAAGTTCGAAAAACTATTCGAAAATCTTTCTTTTTTTAAAGTTCGAACCTAAATTTGAGCATTCGAATATTAGTTTTGGATCCCGCATATTGTAATTAACATGCAGGCTTTAATTTCATGCGGCGAATCATGTTCGTGCACGCAAAGTTCATTTCCTGTGCTAATGTTACTTCCTCTGTCAACAAAAAAACATTCTGCCCTGGACCCAGGGCAAGTGGATCGTCTGGTTTTCCTTGTCAATAACCGCCGGTGATACTTTCAGCTCCATGGACACTGAACGTTACTGGTCAGCTAGCCTTGCGAGCCAGTCTCTTTTTCCACTTCGTTCAACGGATCTGGTCAGCTAACAATTTAGGCTAAATAATGTCAGTAAAACTAGGCAGTAAATGACAGTAAAACTAGGGCTGTGTATCGAAGTCCAGTACTTGACCAAATGACTTTGGGTCTACCGACCACCAAAACACACCTAACCATTCGGTTCCACATTTCAGGACTTAATGAAATGAAGAAAGAAAATCCATTAAAACAAGCTCAAAACAATCTCCATCTGTCTCACAGGTATCTAATTTGTTTTTTCGCCTCAACACTACATTACATTACATTTATTTGGCAGACGCTTTTATCCAAAGCGACGTACAAAAGTGCATATCAAGGTCATTGGAACTACAAAACACAGCCTCAACATCGTCTTTACTAGTAACAGACATCTGCTTGGCTCTTCACGTTACCCACATGGAGGAAAAATTCAGTCATGCAGACCTTCATGACCCAGTCAGCCATGACAGCGTTTTGAAGCCACCATCGTATCACAGCAATCACGTTCTAAAGCCTGGTTTCATTTCACTGAAACAGAGGGCAGCGGTGCCGAATGAAACAAATGCTCTAAGACACCGGCAGCGAAGTCAAGGCAGGAAACACCGCCAGTACACGCCATCAACATGAGGCCGAACTGCGCTACGTTCGCATAGAGGAAACAAGATGTTGCAACAGCATCAAGTGCTTCCGCTGAGTGCCAGTCAAGCATACCACTGCAGTCAACAGCAACTGCGAACTTATTAGTTATCAGTTTGCTTACTAACTAGAAAGATACAGTCAGTCAGCCCTGCAAAAGCGGCCCTGCCCACTATAATAGTCCAGTAAGAAGGGTAGTAGCTAGCTAGCTAACTTTCGCAAGGAAGGCAGAACAATGGTATGGTTGGTTTTGAAGGAACAACATTTGGGTACGAGCTCGTAAACTCTGAGCGAATCGCCTGCCTAGTACCAGGCGGTGATCGATGAAGCTTCGCTGTGTCTCCCCCTGGACTTGGGGAACCAACCAGATCCCTGGAAACGGCATCACCGTTTTAAACGAATTTGAACTTCCCTAGCTGTCCCCACCTGGCCAAGCATAACCCAAAATGCTCCAGGAACAAAGACCCTGCAACACGACAGGGTTGATGCACTGCCACACCCAGCACCGGACAGGGCTCAGGAGACACCCACCCGTGACCCAGCAGGCGTCTCTCCCCTCACACAGCTTCTGAAAGCAGTACTTATGGCTGCCACAACAGGGCAGCACTCATTTGTTTGAGGAGATTCATGCTCAAGCATTCCTGTATGTAAATGTGTGTGTGTGTATGTGTGTGTGTGTGTGTGTGAGAGAGAGAGAGAGAGTGTAAGCACGTGGGTGCGTATATGTTTTGTGAGCATGTATATTGTAGTTCTGGACTTTGGGCAGTACGGTCAGGGGGTAATATCAGAAGAATGCAAGCCCGCACGTGCCTGTGTGTGCGCTGTGTGTGTGCGCGTGCGTGTGTCTGTGCGCGTGCGTGTGTGTGCGCGTCTGTGTGTGCGTGTGTGTATGCGCGTGCGTGTGTGTGCGCGCGCGTGCATGTGTGTATGCACGTGTGTGTGTGTGTGCGCGTGCGTGTGCGCGTGCGTGCGTGTATGCGCGTGTGTATGTATGCGCGTGCGTGTGTGTGTACACGCGTGCGTGTATGCGCGTGTGTGCGTGTATGTGCGTGTGTGTGCGCGTGCGTGTATGCGTGTGTGCGGGTTACCACCAGTACTTATCACTGACCAAAGCTAAGCAGGTGAGAACTTGAAAACCCTTTTCTGTAGGGCGGCCAAGGAGCTCAGTCAGAGCTCTACAGTGCTCCCATTTTAGGAGCGTTTGCTCCTGACAACTGACGTGTGCTAACGGATAAAATAATTTAAGAGCAGATCTACTAATTAGGATACATTAGTGTGCCCCTAAATTTTTAAACTTGAGAGCACAGGTTAACAAATGTTAGCATACAGGCCTGAAACCAAGTTATATCTCTGGAGCCAGAGCCATCTGTCCCAATTCAGCATGATTGGTTCACAGATTCTACACACACACACACACCAACTACACACTCCTTACACAGAAACGACTGAAGTTGAAATATTACTTTTAATATTACCGTTTCTGTATTATTGTTGAAATAATACTGTGGCAATGGATATCTTGCACCGTAATACAGCACAAGAAACTTCCGTTACTAACCGGAACCTTCTATAGTTCAGAAGCAGAATTATTATTCATCATAATACTCATCTACTTTTCTCTAGGGGTGAGAGTATGTTCGTGTTTGTCCGCAATCGTGCATTTGTGTACTAGAGGTAGTCGTACTTACAAAAGATATGCAAGCTGCCAGGAGGAGGATTCTAACGAGCAGATCCTCAAACTGTTCGAGCACGAGCTCCCACAGTGACTTTCCTGCGAGAGGGAGAAAGCGGAGGTCAAACAGGAAACAGCAGCCGGTGACAGGTGTATTCCACAGGTATAAATACGGGAGAACACAGAGGCAGCAGACTTACCCTCTTCAGCGGGTAGCTCTGCAGTTGGCAGGTCCAAGGAGGGCACCGACGACAAAACACATTGAAAGAAGGGTTACAAAGATGGCAACAGTTTCAAATATTTTTCCTTGTAGCGCGTTAAAAGCCAAACATCGGAGGTTAAAGGACAGCGTATCGATGGCTAGTTGTGCTCATTCATAAGATATTGGTAGAGCTCCGCAACTGTCCTGCTAGCCTGCTAAAATTTACACAACAACACCGCCCTGGACAAAGTTTGGCAACAACAGTCAAGACTATGACAAGTAGAATCAGGTATCGTAGAGAAAAGTTAAAACAAGGACCTACACCCACATCGCCCCACATGGATACAAAAAGCACATATCCTAGTCAACACAGTCGCAAATTAGCTAACAGTTAGTCTAGACAGTTAAAAAGGAAGCGCTGTTCTCAAAATCGAACCAGTGATACCTGACAGCTACCAGTTATAGGCTGTGAATGTAACTTAGCAATAGGCTGCAATGCGTTGCCTACTTGTGGTTTATTTCAGAGCACTTGGCAGAAAATCAGTATGTTCTCAGTAGAAGTCCTGTGTTGCAATACCGCTTAGATGTAAGACAGTCACCATCTACCGGTAGTGATGAATCTTACATTTTGGTCAACCAAATAACGTTAGGCTAGCTACCTCCGCCAAACGTCCGACATGAGAAGCTAGCCGGCATGCTGGAGCATAGTTTGTAATAATACATCGGCTGTAGTTCACACCTTTTGATAGACTTACCAAGCACGCAGTTAAGGAAACTTAAAAACATCGCAGTTCCTAAATGCCAGCAGTCGTCGCTTCATTTGATTTTTACAGCGTGCCCGTTACAGGCCCAATTCCATGCCTTGTTTCCACAGTAGGTTACTCCACTTGTTTCCACGGTTTAACGTTACTCTCGTAGTTTACCGAAGCTTTACTAATTAACTTATATTTTACGAAAACAAACCAAAAAAGACAACACTCACCATTCGGCCCCCATTTTTCCTTCTGCCGCTTCACCTGTTCCAGACCGAGTCCGGTGCTTTCGTTCACGTTGAAATGGTTGTAAACTTCCTCAACAGTTTTCGTGTGAGTGTTCTCCATGGTGGACAGTCGCGTTAGGACAGACTCGCCTTATCCCGACTCCACCTTGTCTCACTAGCCGTACAGCCTTCCTTCAAGCAACAAAAGCAACCGTACGACCTGAAGTGTCGAAATAAACTCTACGTTCACCGGGGAGTAGGCTCCAACGAAGGGAATTAACAAACGGCAAGATTCAGAGACATTAACCAGCTATCTGTCAAGCTAGCTAACAAGTAAATGCGCAGAATCAAGAGCAAAGGGTCTAACGTCAGCTAGCCGGCTAACTAGCTAAGCGGCGCTCCGTCTCTCCCAGTTTCCCACCGGCTGTACTATGAATTACACCGAATTTGGAATGTGTCCAACGGGCATAATTCCAACTCCCCGGAAGGAGCGACGTCAAAAAGATATTTCCTTTGATACCCAGAGTTTGTCGGTGACGAGCGCGATGGTCTTAAGCGTGGCGCTCTCCTTCGCAGCCGGACAAGTTCGCTGATGTTAGCTTCTGTTGCAAAGTACGCTTCTCGCGGATGTCCTCTGCCAGCCCGTTGTGTCGCCCGTTGTCCCAGCTCGCGCCTGCTGCCGTCAGCGCCAATCGCGTGTCAATCCCGGTTACCGTGCGGTATCCGCATGTGGACTATGCTAATTGGCTGGTAGAAACCCGGAAATATTGCCCTCGCTTTGCTCTCTTTGGTCCGTTTCGAAAGTGGGTGGATCAGCTAAATGCTTTTTATTTCACTCCGCTTTCTACGCGCTACGGTGCGTATCGACTGGAATCCACAGAGTCGTATCAGTATTAATTATGAACGTAATGTAACATTTTCAAGCCATGTACGAAGACTTATATGTTAGAAAGGTTTGGATACGTTGTTAGTATTTTAACATTTCACCAGCCTTGTCTATTTGCCCGTCCCCTTTCATCAGAGCACAATGCATGTTCTAGAAACTTCCTTTTCTTCTCATCCAGCCGAATCCAGGATCATTTTAACCACGAACTGTCCAAGCCTCAACCGCATTGTGTGAAGTATCGGTCCTGCTCGTGGACCAGTGCTAACGGGGCATTGAATTTGACTGGATATAGATTATTCTGTTGTGTATTGAGTCGTTTTTAAGTAAGTAAAATGACATCCATTATTTGTACAGCTGAGAAACAGGCAGCTACATTCCAGGGTAAAATATCTGCATCTGTGCTTCAGCGCATAGGGGCTGCATTCTTAATTTTCACCATTGAATCTGACTCCCTACACCAGCACTGATCTCTGACCAGAGGTTAGCAGGTGAGAACTTTCAAACCCTTTCATGCAGAGCTGCCAACTAGCCAAGCTATATCTGGGACCAGAGCTGGCTGATCCCAGTACAACATAATTGGTTCCCAGATTCTATTGGGTCACTAGCTCTGTGTTCTTCTGAAAAATGTTTAAGGGGCATGACTAAGCACAATACTGTGGTAAAGGTGGTACTGTGGTTTTCTATTTCATAATATAGTACAAAAACACTCCTGTGTGGAACTACCTCAAGAAGCAAGGAGTTATTCTGCAACATCTCATTACATTCAGCTTTTCTCTTGTGGTGGCAGTGTGTTTGTGTGTGTGTGTGTGTGTGTGTGTGTGTGTGTGTCTGAGCGTGTGTATGTGTCCACATGCGTGCATGTGGTTTTCTGTGTATGTGTGAGGTAATTAACGGATACCTGTGTGAGAGACAGTAAGCAAGTTTTGTTTACGATTTACAACATTGTTAAATAAAGTTAAACCATTCAGTGTGGTGAGTACTCCTCATGCCAGGGCATGATGAACTCCTGTTATAGTCAAAATGGCAATTACTCATCTACTGTTTCAAACTGCCAAATTGTTGTCTTGGAAACGGACTTGTGCCCTCCCTTGAACTGTTCTGTAGGTGTGCTCTCAGTTGAAGACCCCTGGACACAGGAACACGCCAGGTGGAAACTGTCTCATTCAAGTTAGGGATTTTTAATTCAAGTCTCTACTGGTGTGGAGCACACACACACACACACACACACACACACACTCTCTCTCTCTCTCACACACACACACGCACACGTGCAGCATTGCTCTATTTAGTCATCAGAGTTACTTTGTTTCCTGTTCTCTCTCTTTGTTTTACCCTGTACACTTCCCAAGTTACCTGACAAAACTAAACATTGTAATCACCTTGGCTTTGTTTCCCAGTAATTACTTTCCCAGTAAATACTGTGATGTCAATAAAAACAAAAGCGGATCTGCAGAATAAAAACAATATAGGGGGTGACATCTCTGACACTGAAATGCACACTCATGCATCTCATGCACCATGTTATAATAGCAAAGACCTTTATATGACCAAAAATATCAGAACACCCCTTGGTCTGCAGCTGTTTTCCATGGTTTGGGTTAGGCCCCTTAGTTCCAGTGAAGGCCAGTCTTATTGCAATGACATTCTAGATGATTCGGTGCTTCCAACATTGTAGCAACAGTTTGGGGAAGGCCCTTTCCTTTTTCAGAGTGAAAATGCCCACAGGTACACAGTGAGGTCTACATAGAAATGGTTTTGTCGAGATCAGTGTGGAAGAACTTCACTGGCCTGCACAGAGGCCTGACCTCAACCGAATTCAACATCTTTGGGATCAATTGGAAAGCCAACTGCGAGCCAGGCCTAATTACCCAATCAATGCCCAACCTCATTAATGCTCTTCTGGCTGAATGGAACCAAATCCCTGCAGCAATGCTCCAGTATCTAGTAAAAAGCCTTTCCAGAAGAGTGGGGGTTGTTATAGCAGCAAAGGGTGGACCAACTCAATATTAATGCCCATAATTTCAGATAAGATGTTGGATGTGAGGTGTCCACATACTTTTGGCCATGCTATGTATATAATATACACTGAAATAAATGTTTCATTGGATAAACCTAAACATTTCACTTTAATTTGTTACACCTATATTTCTTATTGAAATTGTTTTAGGTTAATTTGAATGAACGTAACCATTACTATTACACAATTATATATTGCACAACATACAGTGAGCTCCATAATGTTTGGGACACATTTTTGGCTGGACTGCAACAGCGGGGCCAGCCCTACAAACGTGAATGTCTGTGACTGAGTGACTGAGTGAGTGATGAAGTTACACCATTGGTCGGCCGAGTTATGAAGTTACGCCATTGGTCGGCCGGATGAAGCGTGTTAGGTCCAGCCATATACTAAGTTTTGACCTGGTCTTGTTTTTCTTGATAAGCCACAATTTTAGATTTGTAATCAAACAATTCTCACATGATCGAAGGGCACAAGCTCAGCTTTTATATAAGGGTATTTATATACATTTTGGCTTCACCATGTATAAAGCGCAGTACCTTGGTGCAAGTATAAGGAGCTTTCAGGATCTAGTCTTGATTCTAGGCTTTTGGTTGCCTTTTGAGTCTGTTATTTGCGTTTGTCAACTTGAGGACCAGAGTTGTGACAACGGAAGTCAAGCAGGCCATTATGAGGCTGAGGAATAAGAAAAAACATTCAGAAACCTATGCCAAACTTTAGGCTAACCAAAAATCTACTGTTTGGAACATCACTAAGAAGAAAGAAGAAAGCCCCCCCCCCCCCATTTGAAAAAAACAACTTGGTACCCACACCGACATAAGCTCAATCTTGGCTGCAAATTGATCTTTCTGCAAGATATGATCACAAGCATACCTCAAAATTCTGTTCTGAAAATTTGTAATTTGAATTGAAAAAGAGAAGTCTATAGACCAAATGATCGGACAGATCTTTAAAAGTTCTGAATGAAGGATTAGTCAAAGACCTCCCACCATATGTTAACCAATATCATAAAATATTATGGAATATTGCTTTTTATCCTTCTGAAAGTCAAGTGCACAAAATACTAAAAACAGGGGTACAAATAATTTTGGCACCTATTTTGGGGGGAAATTATGCCAAGGCAGATTCTCTTCTTGCATTGATGTGCCTTATTTGTGTAATTATCCAGTTATTAACTGTTGGATTAGACTATTCATGCCTAGTTCTACAAGTGCATTCACATGATCACCTTCAGCCTCAACAACAACAAATGATCCCCACGCTGGAAAAAATATCAAAGGAAGGAAGATTTTTCACACAAAAGTTTTTCATAACCATCTGCTTTGTTATATTATATTTCATACACAAATTCTTTCTATAATCGACAATTCTATGACAAATTCTTTTTAACTTGCTGGTTTTGATAATTGGGATTCAAACGGTGGCGCTATTGGATCATTTAACTGGGAGAAGACTGAAGATACACTGACCTCAGCTAAAATGTTACCTTTGCCGACAAAGACCATGTTTGTATTGTGCTGTGTCATGTTAGTATATCCGTGAAGGGTGACTGTCTTCCATATTAACCGAGGTTTGGGTAAAGATAGTTATTTTTTAAGACTTTTTAATTCATTTTTTAAATTGACGTAAAAAAATCTAGTTATTATCTCCGCCCGGTTTCTTTAAGTGTAGCAAAGCGGTGAGCCCCTTTGTCAATCATAGGACTACTGTGCGTGGCCACTCCCCTTCCTGCAGCGAGATGGGGAGAACAGACGAGGAGCGTCGGCAAGGAAACGGATGAAAATCTGAGCGAAAATAAGTGATGACATTTAACAGGAAGAAAAATGGGATAACGAGTCGAAACGAACAATAAACCACCCGGGATCCCCAAAAGGAGCGGGATAAAGGGGCATCGCAAAGAAAACGGTAATTTTATTGCTCCTTTGCATTATTTATACATTCATTTAATTATTTATTTTTTGCTTTCACATCGGTTGCTAGATACAATAGAGGGGTTTCGGACAACTGAGGATGATTATGGAAAAGGATGAATGAAGGAGAGTCTATGCCCGCGGAATGAACTAAAAAATGCAACGGAAGGTGCTCGTTGGCGAGCGATATCACACTGTCCCTGTAACGGGAGTCTCATTTCTAGACAGCTCGCTGTGGGAGAGACTGATGTTATCAGACGATTATTCCACAATTCTCTAATTGATCCGTAATTACGCAGGTAAAGAAAATGTCCGATCGCCGATGTATTCTAAATAATTTTTTATTTTTCATAATAAGGCAAGATGGGTAGTGGGGGGACAATGTAAATATGTACACGGGTGTTGACAATATAAATACAGCAAAGTAATCTAGTAATGAGTTATGAGAATATTATTTTTAAAAATATTAATACATTATTTTATTTGAAGTGCCTCCATTTGGGGCTGTGCTGAATTGATTTTCCTGGCTGTGAACAGACTCATTTAAAAACAAAAAATCTACAACAAAGACCTTTGTAGAAATCACAGTTTGCTGTTAGCTGTGCAGTGTCTCTTTAACAGTAGTGTCTGTTGTTCTTGTTCAGAACTGATACAGTTGGGCTGGCAGTTGGGCCTCTAGCGATGGTGGAACCAGTGGGGTTTGTGGAGGCCTGGAAGGCCCAGTTCCCAGAGTCTGACCCCCCCAAGATGGAGCTGAATTCGGTGGGGAGCATCGAGCAGGAACTGGAGCGGTGCAAGGCCTCCATCCGGCTCCTGGAGGTGGAGGTGAACAAGGAGCGCTTTCGGATGATCTACCTGCAGACGCTGCTGGCCAAGGAGCGTAAGAGCTACGACCGTCAGAGATGGGGGTTCCGGAGGGTGTCCCACACGGGCGACCCCGTCCAGCAGACCCCGCCCCACATGCAGGACCAAGCCCTGGGAGACTGGGGAAAACAGAGGCCTGCACCTGCCAGGAAACACTCTTATCACGGTGAAGGGGTGGAGCCCCCTACTGGAGGGGAGGTGCTACTGCACAGGGAGTTGGGCGAGGCAGATGGGGCATCGCCGTCCAAACAGAGGGGTGGCGTCCCCTCCTCACGAAGGCCCCCTGACAAAGACACGCCCCCTACAGACCCCTCGTCGAAAGATCGGCCGGGCATGGGCCTGGGCGTGGCCGCGCTGAGGTCCAACTTCGAGCGGATCAAAAGGGCCAACTCGCACTCCTCAGGGGAGGGGAAGGCTGGGCTGGAGTACCACCACGAGCGGGGCGTGGTCCGCGGGAGCGACCGGGACGCCAGCACCCAGATCGAGCGCAAGCGTTCCATGCACTCGCTGCCCGGAAACCTGGCCACCGTCGCCACGGCGACGACCGCCATGACGACGGGGGACCTCCTCCTCCGCAGGCCTGTCCACAGGGGTCGGTCGGTGGAGAGCCACGAGGACGGCGACGGGCCCCCGCCAAGGTTTCCCAGGGACGCCGCCGGCACCGCCAGACCCAACGGCGGCAAGCAGCCGCACGCGCCCCCCCCTCCCTGGCAGCCGTCCGACTTCCCGCCGTACACCAGCGTGTACGTGGGTGGGGTCGGGGACGGGGGCGGGCTGGCCTGGGCGCGCCGGGCGTACTCTCCGGGGAGCCTGGAGGACGGGGTCGGCGGCGGCGGGGGCGGCTACACGCCCGACTGCAGCTCGAACGAGAACCTGACGTCCAGCGAGGACGACTTCTCGTCCGGGCAGTCGAGCCGCGTGTCGCCGAGCCCTACGGCCTACCGCGGCGGGGCCTTCCCGCGCGAGGAGAAGAGCCGCTCCCCCTCCCAGAACTCCCACCAGTCGCTGGACAGCAGCAGCCCGCCCACGCCGCAGGGCCAGCGCCGCCACCGGGGGGCGCCGCACGTGCTCGTGCCGGGCCCCGAGGCCGGCCTGCCGGGAGGGAGCAGCAGGAAGTCCGTCCACGTCTGGGCCGGCGACGCGGACAGGGCCCTGCGTGACAACAGTTACCACGGAGACCTGGGTAAGCAGCGGTGGCAGTCAGAGGTGGAAAGTCCAGGGGTCAGAAAGTAAAAGTCCACCCATGTTTCATCCACCCATGAGCTCAGCCAGCTGATTTAGCTCTACCTCCTGATAGAAGATTGGTGCTAATGAGCAAATCCAGGTGACTGGAACAAAATCCTGAGATGAACTTTTACTTTCTGAACTTGGATTTTCCACCTCTGATTGCAGATCTGTTTTTACTGTTTTGGTGCTGGGGTTATTAGCTGTTGTGGTGACTTTTTATGAGATGTCCGCTAAATGGCAGTATAGTGAAGTGAAATAAAGGGGCACTTTGGGGATGGGGTTCTGTGAGAGGCACTGGGGGGTGTTGGGGGTATAGGCTAGAGCTGGGTTGGGGGCAGGGGAGTAGGTAAGTGGGTAAGTGCCAAATGTGGCACTTACCCACATTTTCAAAGCACTGCGTAGGTAAGGAAGTCCTTGGCTGCCTTGCCATCTATGTGTTTGTGTGTCTACATGTATGCCTAGGTGTGTGAGGTGATTGGCTGTTGTTATTAGTTCTTTGTTACGCTGTGGGTGTCAGCTTTGGTGGGCGGGGTTAGAGATGCACTGAGGGCTCTGATTGGGTGGATGGCTGGGTAAACATGCAGCGATGCAAAAGCGGTCTGAGATCCCTTCAGTACTTCCTGTCTGAGCGCTGAGCCACAGGCTCTCTGCAGCAGGCTGCAGGGCATCTCCTCTCGTTTTGTGTGGAAGCACGTTTTCTTCCTTGTTTCCTTCTGTTGTCGGGAAGTTCGGGTTCAGTATTCTCATCGCCTGATCACATGTGCCAGCCCTTCTCTAGGCTCATCTGCAGTCAGAGCTGGTAGTGTTGAGATGATTAGTCTCCTTGGGTAGGCCTCAGTTTCAGCTGGGATCAGTATCGATTGCTTGCGTGCGCAACTGCGTGTGCGCGTATGTGTGTGTGTGTGTCTGTGTGCATGTGCACGGGTGAGTTTTAGCATTTCAGTCCAGTTCAGTTTTATTTGTATAATGCTTTCTACACAAACACAAAACGTCTCTTTACAGAAAGTGAAGAGGACAGGTTTCTATGAATGTCAGTGTGTTTACAGTAAAGCAGTGTACCGTGTGTCATAGGGCACTGCATGTGTGGCAGAACTTATCATTCACTGTCATTTGTGAGTGAGTGTTGAACTGAAAAAGATTCATGTAAAGCACCAGCTGTGTCTGTCAGTCTTGATAAGAGCATCAGCTGTGTCTGTCAGTCTGGATAAGGGCATCAGCTGTGTCAGTCAGTCTGGATAAGGGCCAGTCAGTCACTCTGGATAAGGGCATCAGCTGTGTCAGTCAGTCACTCTGGATAACGGCATCAGCTGTGTCAGTCAGTCACTCTGGATAAGGGCATCAGCTGTGTCAGTCAGTCTGAATAAGGGCATCAGCTGTGTCAGTCAGTCACTCTGGATAAGGGCATCAGCTGTGTCAGTCAGTCTGGATAAGGGCATCAGCTGTGTCTGTCAGTCTGAATAAGGACATCAGCTGTGTCCGTCAGTCTGGATAAGGGCCAGTCAGTCACTCTGGATAAGGGCATCAGCTGTGTCAGTCAGTCACTCTGGATAACGGCATCAGCTGTGTCAGTCAGTCACTCTGGATAAGGGCATCAGCTGTGTCAGTCAGTCTGAATAAGGGCATCAGCTGTGTCAGTCAGTCACTCTGGATAAGGGCATCAGCTGTGTCAGTCAGTCTGGATAAGGGCATCAGCTGTGTCTGTCAGTCTGAATAAGGACATCAGCTGTGTCCGTCAGTCTGGATAAGGACATCAGCTGTGTCCGTCAGTCTTGATAAGGGCATCAGCTGTGTCTGTCAGTCTGGATAAGGGCATCAGCTGTGTCAGTCAGTCACTCTGGATAAGGGCATCAGCTGTGTCTGTCAGTCTTGATAAGAGCATCAGCTGTGTCTGTCAGTCTGGATTAGGGCATCAGCTGTGTCAGTCACTCTGGATAAGGGCCTCAGCTGTGTCAGTCAGTCTGGATAAGGGCATCAGCTGTGTCTGTCAGTCTGGATAAGGGCATCAGTTGTGTCAGTCAATCTGGATAAGGGCATCAGCTGTGTCAGTCACTCTGGATAAGGGCATCAGCTGTGTCAGTCAGTCTGGATAAGGGCACCAGCTGTGTCAGTCACTCTGGATAAGGGCATCAGCTGTGTCAGTCAATCTGGATAAGGGTATCAGCTGTGTCTGTCAGTCTGGATAAGGACATCAGCTGTGTCTGTCAGTCTTGATAAGGGTACCAGCTGTGTCAGTCAGTCTGGATAAGGGCATCAGCTGTGTCTGTCAGTCTGGATAAGGGCATCAGCTGTGTCTGTCAGTCTGGATAAGGGCATCAGCTGTGTCTGTCAGTCTGGATAAGGGCATCAGGTGTTTCAGTCAAGTGGATTAGGGAATCAGCTATGTAAGTCACTTTGGATAAGGAAAGGCATAAACTCACAACTTTAATTGTTGCTTCTGAACCTGCTGCATTTGCTTTTTGTTTGTTTGTGCTTGTCAGGGTAGCTGTTAGCTGAGTCTTGCACTTTCTGGCCCGCATTGCCTGTCTCTTAGGACCATATCCCCCTCTCAGAGGTGCCAGAGTGCCCTCTGAGGTCTGTATCCCCCATCTACTCGACTTGGTGTTGTGAGCTGCTCTGGCTAAGAGTGGCTGCCAAATGCCTGTGATGGAAATAAGACTGCAACGTTGCCACACAATGCCGTTGCTAGGTAACCCCGAGGAAGTGTCTGCAGTCAGTGGAATTCTCTGACATAATATGAGAGAGAGAGAGAGAGAGAGAGAGAGAGAGAGAGAATATATATCTATATTTAATGTATGCATATTATCGATATATGTAATCAATTTAAAATCTGTTATGGAATATGAATTGAATCATTATGGCTTTAAGTATTTATCCACAAATCATGGAGACAGTAAAACAATTTCATTTGTGAAAAGCCGATATTTTGATGGACAGTAATGTATTAAGTTGATATGTGAACTCGTTGTAAAGAGAGGATGCCAGGAAAGCAGGAGCTGAGCATCTGGCGAGTATAAAGAATCTGTGACAATACCTTGCAGAGAGGGGTCTTTCATTCTGCTCAGGCAGCTCTGCAGACGCCTGAACTGTCTCAGTGTCTCTCTGTCTGAATGGCGGCAGTGTGCTGGGGGGGGGGGGGGGGGGGGGGGTCCACGGCGGTGGGGGCCAGGGCGGTAAGCACTCCCGCTGCCAACGGGAGAGAAGCAGAGCGCACTGAGGCGCTGGTCTTTCTGGGAATGCCGAGCGAAGTTTGACCGGTCGGCGTTCCAAAAGACGCACAAACATCGATCATGTGAAGAGAGGAGCCCCTGTTTTACCGAGCGGGGCTCCAGACGACGTGGAGCTGCGCCCGCGGTGGCTGCGCCAGACCGCGCCGCGTCTGCTCTTTCACTCCTCACGGTGATTTTTTTGGCAAACGCGTGGTGCGGTGCGGTGCGCGTGCGGCCCAGCGCCTGGGCCTCGAGGTGCGGCGGTGGCGGCGGAAGTCCGCGGCGTGCCGATCTGACTTTTTGCGAGGCGCGTGCGGAAGGCCCGGGCCGAGGGTGAGGCGGGTCCGCGGAATGCGCTGGAATGTAAAGCTGTATCACAGCTGTACTGAGATAATATTGCAGGGAAGCTTGGGTCTATGTGAAGGTGGGGTGTTAGTGTGTGTGTGTGTGTATGTGTGTGTGTGTATGCATGTGTGTGTGTGGGTGGGGGGTCGCGGTGGGGGAGTTGGGTGCATGGGGTACGGAGGCTTGAATGAATCCCCTCAAAAAGATCTCCAATAGCCAAAACATGTTTTTTTTGTGTGTGCAGGTATGTGTGCATGCATGTGTAGTATGTGTGTGTGCGTGTGTATGCACATGCACACACTTGCACACACATACACAAGCACACGCATATACACACATACATGCACACACACACACACACACACACACGCACACACACCTTTCTACGTTTTATTCCAAACTAGATAAATAGAAGATCAACCGTGGGGGTGGGTTGAGTTGAGTATTAGGAATCATCCCAAACCTCAAAGCCAATCAGAGATGCCCACCCTGGGACTCCCTCCTCACGGGCTGAGTGCTCCTTTCTGTTTCTAACGGAACATTCTGGAGCCTGCTCCCCAACGACCTCTTTCACACAGTTACATAATGCACTCGTTCTGCTTACTCTGGTTATGCATCACTGCACATCTGCCTGACCCAGGATCAGCTGAGCACCATCAAAACTCTACTCTCTGTGTGACAAAAAGGCAGGAAACTGGTCTGGCGTCAGCTAAATCAATTTTAGACCCAATTTATTTGTGAGTTCTTGCATGACCACCCCTGCATCTTTTACATTTAGGCTGTAGTTTTGTATAGCACCATTCCTGGACATGAAATACACCCAGGAAGCATGTGATTGGGCAACATCATCAGCAATGGCATGCTGAAGCATGGTAGCCCTAAGCTACATGAGGCGCTAGAAAGGTATTTTAACATCATACTAGAGGCTGGGTTTTTTTCCCAGGAGATCTAAAATGAAAGGCTAAGAACGCCAATTTATAAAAATGGTGATAAATATGCATCTATGAGAGCCGTGACCTGAGAAAGGGCTTTGTTATGAACGTCTGAGCATTGGCCTTGCTTACCGGACAGGGCCTGATTTACTTACACCCTTTTAGCACACAAAAAATCAATAACATGGCCAGTGATGGGACATGGCATTTGTTTTGCACCAATCACTGGTTGTGTTATTAATTTTGCATGTGCTAAAAGGTTTTGCACATGCCAAAGGTCTTAGCAAATCAGGCCCACGGGGTCTTGAGTAAAAAAACACCGATTGGATTTCTATCAGAAACTTCAGATCAAATTTACACCCTAACACAGCAATTGTCCAAAGCAATTGACAAACACTAGCCCGAACACGAGGCACAATTTCAGTAAGTTTGTCACTAGTTGCAAAAGAGCGTGGTACGATAGGAGTAAATGAACTGTGGGTGTGTTGGGGGTTTGGTTGGGGGTTTGGTTCATTAATGACCACCGGATCGGTCCGTTGTTGTCGTTTTAAAAACAGTGCGTTAGCACCGCAGCCAACTGCTAATTTCGTCATGGCCAAAAAGCAAGCACGGTATGTGAGTCTCATTAAGGGCGTCTCTACGAACCATTACTCACGATATCAAAAGAAGGTTGAGGCTGAGTAGTTTTAAATCCTGATATTTATTTTTTTCCCCCCCAAACAAAATATATTTTGCATTTGTATGCTAGTACAGGTTTCTTTGCTGTCACTTTTTGTTTTTGTTTAATACCGCTATTTAAAATAAACAACAAAAAAATCACCACTTCAAGTTTCATTAATTTCAGACATGCACTTGATAAGATTAATGTACACTCACTAGAGAAACAGCTCCACAGCTGAGCAGTACCTGCTCTCTCGTGCATTTTTGGTATCCGTTAGTACAGCAGGATATGTACTGAGTGTATAGTGCGTACAGCAGGATATGTACTGAGTGTATAGTGCGTACAGCAGGATATGTACTGAGTGTATAGTGCGTACAGCAGGATATGTACTGAGTGTATAGTAGTACAGCAGGATAGGTACTGAGTGTATAGTGCGTACTACAGGATATGTACTGAGTGTATAGTAGTACAGCAGGATATGTACTGAGTGTATAGTAGTACAGCAGGATATGTACTGAGTGTATAGTAGTACAGCAGGATATGTACTGAGTGTATAGTGCGTACTACAGGATATGTACTGAGTGTATAGTGCGTACAGCAGGATATGTACTGAGTGTATAGTGCGTACTACAGGTCAGACAGTTAACGTGGATGAGCGCATTTAGCCAGGTTTGACCGTCGACCGTACAGAGCCTAAGAACAGGGGAGGCTGGAGGCTTTACTGAAATGGAGAGGCTTTAGGGCTTTACGTTTTGGAACATAAGGGGAAAAACACACACGCTTTGTGTAAAATGTGGTTTCAGGGAGCAAATGAGGGGCCCTGCCACCAGGGCTCACTCAGTTAAGAGTGAGGTTTTTACCGTCTCGGAGACTTCTATATAAAAATCCCCTCCCCGAAGGAACTGGAGGTCTTTAGCGGAGGGCTTTATAGAATATTATCGCAGACAATAGTGCGGTAAAGCGGTCAGATCCTTCGGTGGATAAAAAGGAGTCATTGTGCGGTTGGAGGAAATTGGTCGTTGATTCTACGACCCAATCTTCTGTCCTTCCGTGGCTGGGGTTATGTGACCTAGAGGGAGCTATCGGCTATAAAATAGAGCTTAACACTGTTCCATTAAGTTACCCCCCCCCCAAGCAGAGGGGACCCACATCCCCCCACCCCCATAATGTCTAAAGAACCTGCCATAAAGAACTACTCCTGGATTAACCATTAAATGGCTGATAGTGTTGTTAACTGGCTGGTCCCCTCAAAGCAAGTCTTGATTAGTCACAGACTGCTGGGAAATTGTCCACCACAGCCTGGATTTAACACGAAGTCAAAGTCATTATTCAAATGCCTGAGTGAAAACTGCATTATAATTGAATATCTGAATAATGCTGGCTTGTTTTGCGTGTGTGTGTGTGTGTGTGTGTGTGTGTTTGTGCGCAGTGAGTGTGTGTGTTTATTTGTATGTGTGTGATTGTTGGGATGCTCTATTGTTCGCTGAAAGTTTGTGTGTCAGCAATATGTTAGCAGTGGCGCTGAGCTGCTGCAGATTTAGCTGCACACATGCACACACACACACACACACACGCACACACAGACACACACGCACACACAGAGACACACACGCACACACAGACACACACACACAGACACACACAGACACACACAGAGACACGCACACGTACACACAGACACACACACACACACACACACACACACAGACACACACACGCACACACACACACACACACACACACACACACACATATTGTCTAGAGCTGGTCAGAGTGGTATAAATATGCGGTAACCCACGAGCTCTGGGAGACTAAGAAAGCTCCAGGTGGTCTAGATGGATTGCATTGTCTTGTGGGGTATGTGTTAGTCTGTTACATGATATGTACCTCAATAACTGTAAACCGTCGATTCAATCCGCGCCTTCTTTGTCCGGCGTTAGGGCTTGTTGAGGTGTAGCGTGGTGGGAGTTCGCGGCTGCGTGAGTCACCGTTGCTCTGTCGTTTTTGCCGTTCTCCGTCAGCACCGAGCCCTCTGTGGGGTTGTAGCCGGTGTTGTAGCACTGGTGGTGGTGGTGGTGGTGGTGGATGCTCTCACTCCTGTCCAACAACAGAACTTGATCATGACTCTTCCCTAGCGACATGACTGCAGCGTTCCCGTGTAATTAAGCTGAGCCATTTGTGCTTGCAGGGAGTGCTCCCAGTTCCTCTATTCCCAGGGTTCCACACTCACCTCCACCAGGTGAGCACGTGTTGGGAGGTCACAGAGAACGCAGCACATATTCGTACTCTGCGTGTGCTCCCTAATGTGTTTTCCTCCTGGTGTGAACCCTGGTGATTTGCGTCTCCTCTGGGTCTTCTGCTCCGGAGAGGAGTGCACAGTGGCTGGTTCCTTATACGGTGGCGGCACTCGGGAGTTCCTGCCCAGAACCAAGCTGCGTGTGCCGGAGAAAATTTCCCGGCATATTTTTTTGTTTCACAACAGAATTGGTTTTATTGTAACGTAATTATTGTTTTCATTTGTTTGGAGTGTGCGCCAGGGCACTGCCTGTGTTCAGTGTTTCTAGCGGGTTGGAGCGCAACACTGGGGGTGGTGTTCTCCAGATTGTATTTGGTTTTGAGTAAGGTATGCAAATGAAAACAGGCTGTGCTGTACATTTTTTAAGCACAATTGCCTATCCTTAAGACCCATAAAGCCAAGCTAGGATAGCAAGGATCTCTTGACTTTTTATTAAAAAGTAATTTAAAAATGAATGTGGAAATGTGTGAAGTAGACAAAGGAGAACGGATACTAGCAGTCTGAGTAAAATAGCTTTATGTTTTTCCTCACTTTCCTTAGTTATATATGTGTTGATTTTTCCACACTGTTTGGATTGTTAGTGCTGGTTGACTCACAGTAGAACATGAATATAGCTGGCCTTGGCCTTGATTCAATACAAAGTTAAAGTCATTATTCAAATGCCTGAGAGAAAACTGCATAATAACTGAATTTGTGAATAATGCTGGCTTATTTTGCTTGTGTGCATGTGTGTGTGTTTTTTATTTCTGTGTGTGCATGCATCTGTGTGTGTGTGTGTGTGTGTGTTCGTGCGCAGTGAGTGTGTGTGTGTTTATTTGTATGTGTGTGATTGTTGGGATGCTCTATTGTTCGCTGATAGTTTGCGTGTCAGCAATATGTTAGCAGTGGTGCTGAGCTTCTTCAGATTTAGCTGCACACACACACACACGCACACACACACACACACACACACACACACACTGCTCCCCCTCCCCCAGTGCGGGACAGTGCTCCTGTCAGTGTGGTCTCTGAGCTGCAGAACGGCTCACTGCATGCTTGGGAGACTCACACCTGTCCCAGATGGAGCCTCCCGCCTCCCGCTCTGCTCTCTGCTGACTGGGGGGGGCGAGGGGGGGGGTTATTACGTAACGTTATTAGAATGTTATCACCGTCTACTGTCTGCAACATCGCTGAAGCCATTTTCAGCTCTCATTTAAATACAATGGACAATAGAGTGTGCGTTTGTGCATGTGTGTATAGTGTGTGTGTACAGTGTATGTATATTGTGTGTGTGTCTGTGTTTGTGTGTGTAATGCATGTATAGTGTGATAGTATGTGCATGCCGTGTGTGTATGTGCCTACGTGGTCTCCCTGGGCAGTAGGCCCCGTTGTCATGGAGACTGACCCTCAGGAGAAGGGGCCTGTAATTAGGAGCGTTTTCGTTCCTCTCACACCGCAGAAATGGCCGAACATTTCCATGACAAAGGAGCGCAGTGCGCTAACAATGCTATAGGCATGTGCCCCGGCCCCGCCCCTCTCTCAGGCCAGCCGCGCTGCCGTCCAATGGCGTTTCATTTTCTACAGTGTTGAAATTTTTTTTCGTCGGAGGTGTGGTTTATGGCGGTTTAAGGCGGAGGTCTTGAGTGCCAAACTGCAGCGCAGGTTTTCCCCGTAGCCAGATGTCCAGTCTTCACAATAAAGCCCGAGGAAGGGAGGGCAGCTCTCAGGCGCACGCCATTGTCAAAACACAAATAGTTCATTTTTAATCTTTTAATGTGCTCCCTGTACAGTGCGAGGGAGTAGCCCAGTCTGGAGGAATCTCACCATCCGCCGCCCCTTGTTCTGCTGGTAAGCGCTAAGCAGTCAGTCACTCACTGGGGTCGGCCTTGCCATTGGACAATTCTCAGGTTGGGGCGGGGCCGGGCAGGAGACCGCAGTAGCAGAATGCTTCGTACCTCATTCCGTTCTAATGTGGCACTTCTGTGCATGTTCAACCATTTAAAAAACTGCAAAAGAGGCTTATTTTTAAACTCAAAATACATATATATTTTTTATTCTTCTGTGGTATTTTTTTGTTGTTGCTTGTTAATTTTGAGGTCTGCTGCACAGGTAACAACATCATATCGTTGCTAAGACACCGCACGCTCCACGAAGGTGTTGCTCAGAGTCAAGGGGAAAGCGTGCTCTGGTGCTTATATTGAACATTCCCCAGAGAGCACTGTGATGCAAAAACCCTCCCCCTGTCTGTCCTCACCCCCAATCCGCCCTTCTCTCAGCTCATTGCTGCCAACCAATCGAAGGGCGTTAATGGAGGCTGCTTCCTGTTTTCAAGGTAACCAAGGACACGACCCTCAAGAATGAAACGGAACAGAGCTAGCAAATGTGCCAAAACCCTTTTAGAAAAGACACAACCATGGGAGAGAAAGAACAGAGTGAGTGAGTGTGAGAGAGAGAGAGAGAGAGAGAGAGAGTGAGTGAGTGAGTGAGTGAGTGAGAGAGAGAGAGAGAGAGTAAGAGTGAGTGAATGAGAGAGAGAGAGAGTAAGAGTGAGTGAATGAGAGAGAGAGAGAGAGAGAGAGTGAGTGAGTGAGTGAGTGAGTGAGTGAGAGAGAGAGAGAGAGTGAGTGAATGAGAGAGAGAGAGAGAGAGAGTAAGAGTGAGTGAATGAGAGAGAGAGAGAGTGAGAGAATGAGTGAGTGAGTGAGAGAGAGAGAGTAAGAGTGAGTGAATGAGAGAGAGAGAGAGAGAGAGAGTAAGAGTGAGTGAATGAGAGAGAGAGAGAGAGAGAGAGTAAGAGTGAGTGAATGAGAGAGAGAGAGAGAGAGAGAGTAAGAGTGAGTGAATGAGAGAGAGAGAGAGAGTAAGAGTGAGTGAATGAGAGAGAGAGAGAGAGTGAGAGAGAGAGTAAGAGTGAGTGAATGAGAGAGAGAGAGAGTAAGAGTGAGTGAATGAGAGAGAGAGAGTGAGAGAGTGAGTGAATGAGAGAGAGAGAGAGAGAGTAAGAGTGAGTGAATGAGAGAGAGAGAGAGAGGGAGTGAGAGAGAGAGAGAGAGAGAGTGAGAGAGTAAGAGTGAGTGAATGAGAGAGAGATAGAGAGAGAGTGAGAGAGAGACTTAGATGACGGGGAAATTTTTTAATCCCCTGCTAAACAAAGCAGGATTATTAGGCGGGTGATTAAAAATGTTCCCCGTCATCCCAGTCTCCTGTTTGCGTGCGATAAGGGGCTTGTCTCGGCTTGTCTCTCCTTGCGGTTCACGGTCATTGCCCCAGTAACCCCCGCCAGCTCCGCCGATGCCCCCCTCGGAGAGCCAGATGCCCCAGCCTCGCTGTTGTACCCTCACCCAGACGGCCGTGTTCGCCTGTGGGAGAGAGCTGATTGGAGGACCTTTGATTGGAGGACTGTATCCCACTGAGCACTGGAAGGCCAGTGCACTGTGCCCAACTGGCACAGTAAACTCATACACAGACAGTACTGCATATGCCATATGGAGTACTGCCAGTAATAATGCGTGGACTAAACAGCTGGTGTACAGTAATGGTATTCGCCAGTAGTGGCATACAGTGCATATATTTAAATCCGGACCGATTGTGTGCAGTAATGTTACACGCCCATTAATCTCAATGGCTCGTCTGCAGTGGTAATACGCTCTTAAACCCCAATGGCTGGTGCGTAGCGAGGCTACGCATATGCTTAAATCTAATTGGAACGTGTTCCGTAATGCCATGCACTTAGGTGTAAATAGCTCGTGTAGCCGCGGTGTACACGCGCTTTAATCTAAACGGCTCGTGCGCGGTTGATGATATACTGCACGTGCACTTAGCTGTGAATGGATTGAGTCCCAGGCCTCTTTTATTGTTACCTCTGAATATGTTCTCTGGGCAGGCGGGGAGATGTGGAGCGGCTGTCTTGCCACTACAGCTAATGGAGGTGTAGATTTCTTTTTCTTCAGTGTTTTAACGCGTTTTGTAAATGAGAGTGTTTGGCGTCCTGAGCGGTTGCAGAAACGGAAACACCCCCCCCCCCCACCAGTCCTCACCTCTCAGTGCGCCCTTGACCACCGACCCCCGTGACCTTGCAGTCGGCCAGCAAAGGGTTAACCTTTCCTTGCAGGCTCGGGGACTGTACACCTCTTTGTTTCCAGAGTGAAAAATTACTGGAAAGATTTTGTGTAAAAAAAAAAAAAAAAAAAACATTTTAAATGAAAGAAAAAGGCGTGACATCTAAATCTCGCCCTCTCCCGCTCCCTCTCTCCGTGGCGTTGGGGTAATTGAATGAGCGCGGGTAGTCATGGAGATTAAACCCCCCTGTGGCATGCGCAGATTAACCAGCGGACTGCTCTCATGCACGGGGCTACATTACCGGGGGGGGAGGGGGGGGGGGGGAGATAAGGACGTGGAGAGAGAGATAGGGGGTAGAGAGAGAGAGAAGGAGAGATGAGCAAGAGAGAGGGGGAGAGAGATAAGGACGTAGAGAGAGAGATAGGGGGTAGAGAGAGACAGATAGAGGGCAGGAGAGACAGAAGGGGGGAGACAGATGGGGAGAGTCGGGGAGACCGAGAAGGAAGGAGTTGGGGAGACAGAAAATGGGGAAACAAAGGGATGGTGAGAGAAAACGGGAGGGAAGCAGGAATGAGAAGGAGAAAAAAGACAGAGAGAGCAGAAAAAAAGAAGGAAACAAAGGAAGTAGACAGACAGAGCGTGTGTGTGTGAGAGAGAGAGAGAGAGAGAGAGAGAGAGAGAGAGGGAACTGAGTGCAGTCTGTTGATTTAGAGATAACATGAGCAGGTGGGATTGTAACTGCACTCCCCCCCACCCCCCCCGCCCCGTGTGGGGTTGGCGTATCCAAGGTGGAGCCTCCCCTATTGTCTGAGTGAAAGGGACGATGACGAGCCGGAGGAGGAGGAGAGGAGGTGATAAGGAGCGCGTTCCGCTGAAGTAGCGCAGCCTGACTTCCTCTCTCATCAAACTCATTAAGATATCCACCCGTTTCGTTTTCACCATTAGCTAAAAACAAACCAAAAACCAGCGGCAAAAAAAACCCCACAAAGAAACAGCCAAAGACAAAGCTCAAGGCTTTTTGTTCCGCCCCTCCAAACACCTTTCCACGAAAGCAAGCATGAAATCTAATTTATTTCGCTTTGATCCGCAAATTGAGTTTACATTTGCCTGAGCTGGAGCTCGGCTGCACGATGAATTGTTCTTCCAGCGCTTTCCGCCCCCCCCCCCCCGATGCTTTTTGCATTGTTCTGAATTCACAGAGCTCTTGTGCATTCTCATTATTGTGTTGATGATGTCCTGTTTTAATTATAACTATTATCACCAATCTTCATTTGGAGCACTTTGCAGCCGCATTCTATGTAAGTAAGGTCTAATAATGGGACTACTGTGCCACAGGCGTTTATGCGGGGATTCTTTTCTGTTTATTGTAATATTTTTTATAGGGAAACTGAAAAGATGTAGGAACTTTATTCTTTGTAATCAAACAGATAGGACTCGAAGTCACAGGTCTCTTCAGCTCAAAAATCTGAATAAAGTTTATAGCCCATTCTCCTAGTCCACCGTTTTAATGCCTGTTAGATTTTGGCCCTTTGTCAGTCGGGTTTGTGCTGAATTTCAGTAAGAGATTTCTGCCGCATTTCGGTTGGGTTTCTCTTGCGTTTCATGTCAGTACCGCTTGCTGTGTTCCTGTTGCCTTTCCGAAGGTAATTTGCTTCTAAATGAGATTTTTGGGATTTGACGGTACAGGAGCAGCGGGGTGAGGTTTTTCATCCTTAACCCAGATGCACCCCGCTTCCTCCTTCCCAAGAGGGTATGACCCCCCCACCCTCTTATTTTCTGGGGTTTAAATGGAACCTGCAGCACACAGAACGGAGCACACCCAGACCCCCCACCCCCCAATATCATCAAATATCTATCCCGGTGACCTCCCCATCTACCCCCTCTATCTCTATCCCCCTTTCTCCCTCTCTTTCCCCCACCCATCTCTCTCTCTCGCTCTCTTTCCCCCCCCTCCTTCCCCTGTGGGTAAATGCTGGTGGCTGCCAGGATATTAACTGTGGTCTTTTTCTCTGTGGATTACATGTTTTATGCAGAAATTGGGCAGATTAACCAGTGGTGGGGGTGGGTGGAGCACAGTTAATAAAATGGCCGCCTTTGTGTGTGTGTGTGTGTGTGTGTGTGTGTAAAATGAATGTCTATGAGGAAGAAAGGGGGACTAGAATCCACTTTTGGGACCACTGCTTCCCCAGCGCCCCAGGAGAGCTGAGAGGTGGGGAACCTGTGGAGGTCTGGCGTGTGCCGGTGGGCTGTTTTAGCATGGCCCCCTCTCTCTGACGAGATGGGTTTCCAACAAGTCCTGAGTCTTCGTGCATCCCCAGTCCCACGGCTGTTTTTGTAAAGGTCTGGCAACCCATGGGTCAAGACTTCCCATTGTACCAAATAAATAAATAACTAAATAAATAAGATAAGGACGGAGGACATAAGTGGGATGGGAAGGTTTCCATGACTACGGGGATTTGATGGGCAGACGGTTTCAGTGATAGGAGGGGGAAAGGGTGTGGTCACCCAGAAGGTCACCCTTTCTCTCATTCTGAGGACAGAGCCGGGGGTGTGGAGATCACATGGTCCTTTACGGTGTGGGCGACTGTGTTTTCTGAGTAGCAGATAGACGGTGGGGGGTGGGGGGGGGGGGGGGTCAATGGCTTTAGACAACTGAGAATCACCTCAGCCTGTACCTGCTGAATGTGACCCAGATTTTACACAGAGAACACCTGTGCCACTTAGCCTAATGGTTTTGTCATTCTGGCGTATGAATCTGTGTGTGTGTGTGTACATGCGTGTGTGTGTAACATTTTGAGAGAAAATAACTATTGAGTCAGGCTGATCTTTCATAGAGCCATTCACCTCTGGCACCTACTGACCTCCTCTTTTCTCTCTCTCTCCTCCCCCCCCTCTCCCTCCCTCCCTCCCCTCTCCCTCCCTCCCCTCCCTCTCCCTCCCCTCTCCCCTCCCTCTCTCTCCTCCTCTCTCCCTCTCTCCCCCTCTCTCTCTCTCTCCCTCTCTCTCTCCCCTCTCTCTCTCTCCATCTCCCTCTCTCTCTCCTCCCCCTCTCTCCCCCCCTCCCTCTCTCCCTCTCTCTCTCTCTCTCTCCTCCCCCTCTCTCTCCCTGCCCCCCCCCCCCCCCCCCTCCCCCTCTCCCCCCTCTCTCAGACGGGCCGCTGGGGGGGACTCCTCCTCCGTACGGGTACGACGCGGAGCGGGCGGAGGAGCAGCGCCGTTTCCATGACATGATGCCGTACATCGACGACTCGCCGTGCTCCTCCCCCCGCCTCAGCTCCCGCAGCCGCAGCAGCCGCGACACGCTCTCCTCGGGGTCCCTGGAGTCCGCCAAATCCGTGAGTGTGCCCCCGCCCCACCCCGCCCCTCCCCACAGAGCCCCTCCCTGTACCCCTCCTCCCAACTGTACTACACTGGACAATCTGAATCTAATTCATTTTTATCATGCATTTCCCCAAAATGCTCTTCACACTACAGCCACGCAGCATACTGTAACCCTGCGAAGGCAAGGGTGGGGCCGCAGGACAGGGGCTCCCTGGGTGGGGCCGCAGGACAGGGGCTCCCTGGGTGGGGCCGCAGGACAGGGGCTCCCTGGGTGGGGCCGCAGGACAGGGGCTCCCTGGGTGGGGCCGCAGGACAGGGGCTCCCTGGGTGGGGCCGCAGGACAGGGGCTCCCTGGGTGGGGCCGCAGGACAGGGGCTCCCTGGTCTGAGCAGATAGGAGGAGACCTTGAGAGGAAGCAGACTCAGTTCTGGAAGCCTGTCTAGATCGGGACAAGTTGTGTGCAGGCAGCTGTAAGTGGTGGTTCTGGGGTGAAGTGGGGTGGAGTGGGGTGCTGGAGTGCAGGCTAGGGGGCTCAGACAGAAGGCTCAGGAGGTGGCTCACTTCGAACAGGTACCTCACCCATTTTAGAGAAACAAGCAGAAAGAACAGGGGGATCTTTCCCAAAGACTGCTGTAAGCTATGAGCTCAGCTTGGTTTGTGGCATTTTCTTTCCGTTGTTTCAGAGTGTATCTGCGGTTGCTAAGTCCCTGATTGGTGGGAATGGCATACCACAGTGTGTTATTGGTTGATGGTTAGCCTTCCTGGCAGATGGTCGACAGAACATCAGCGCACTCCTGTGGGCGACAGCACGTGGGGCACTGTGGCAATGCCATTGGGCAGCACAATTACACGCGTCAAGTGAGCAATGAGGTCACTGGCTGGTGGGAGGGGCTTCCCCAGGAACGATGATGTAACGTATAGTGTGCATTCAAGGGCACCAAAAAGTTACGCGAGTGATCTAAAACAGAAAAGGGACTGAACTGAGCACCCGTTTTCAGGGTCTTGCGGGTGACTGAGAGAACAAACTGTGTGAAGCCTTATGATCTAGTCCCTTTGTTAACGTTGTTGGCGTTGACTAGCTAACACCAACGTCTACATCGGAACATGCATTTGATTGGATAATAGTGCCAAAAGATGATGAAATAAATAGCTGCTTGGTTAGCTAGACTCACACTAACAGAGTGATTTAAGGAGGGATTTGTTAAGCAAACAAATGTGTTTGGAGCTGGAGTCCCCAGGTGGGGCTTGGGTCGGATGAGGGTAAGAGAGCTGACACACACACACACACACACACACACACGGACACGTACACGTGCACACACACATACACACACACGCAGAGACATATACACACACACACAGGCACACACATGCACCCACACACACCCACACACACACACCCACACAGAGCTATAGGCAGTAACACTAACTGCAGATGGGTCTGTATTCCGGACAGGCGGAGCTGGACCTGGAGAAGGGTTTGGAGATGAGGAAGTGGGTGTTATCTGGGATCCTGGCCAGCGAGGAGACCTACCTCAGCCATTTGGAGGCGCTGTTACTGGTGAGTGCATGTCTGTACAGCCTGAATGCGTGTGCTCCTTAGGGCAGGGAACTGTAGCTGATGTGTCTCAGACCACTGAAAACCACAGTGTGTGCGTGCGCATGTGTGTGAGAGGGGTCGTAGTGCAGTGGGTTGTGGGTAATGTAGTTCTCTCTCTCTCTCTCTCTCTCTCTCAGCCCATGAAGCCTTTGAGAGCCGCTGCCAGCACCTCCCAGCCGGTGCTCTCTCTCTCCCAGATCGACACCATCTTCTACAAAGTGCCTGAGCTCTACGACGTCCACAAGGAGTTCTACGACGGCCTCCTGCCCAGGGTGCAGCAGTGGAACCACCACCAGTGTGTGGGCGACCTTTTCCACAAGCTGGTATGCACCCGCCACGGAGACAGCCCTGAGCATCTCCCTCCCTCGTTCCCGTCTGTGATTGGCTGAGGCTGCAGCCAGCCTTCCTCAAGCACATATCTCATGCTCTTTAACTCTTTTTATGCTGGTAAAATTTTTACACCCTCCGGCAGGTCTCTTTGAATTTTCACCGAAACCTTCATGTTAGGAACGAAAACATACAATTACATGTAACAAGAATTTGTGTTCTGAACGCAGCTTCAAAATAGGTGCTTTCGGCAATCTGCAATCATTTTACTGCAAGCTAAAGTATTTCAAATAATTACTTGACCCAGGTGTGAGTATGTGAGTGAGCGAGTGTGAGTGAGTGGGTGAGTGAGCGAGTGTGAGTGAGTGGGTGAGTGAGTCAGTGAACGGGCTTGTGAATACATTGCAAATCTCCGGGGGATTAGCATTAGCGCGATACAGAACACGGTGGTCCCCCTGTCACATGAATCCTCTCTGTAGTTTTATGCTTTTAATGAGAGGAAAGTGATTAGGCGTTTGAACAGGGGACTGATGGGTTTCTGTGCTGCCCTGGAGCCCTGGCAGAGTTTGAATAGCAAAATTAGCTTTTTAAACGCTCACTCAGTGCCACACTCACTGCTCTAATCGTCCTCCATAAAACGGTAATCTGCTGCCATGGCAACACCAGCAGGCCTAAAAGAGGCCATGCTGGTTTGGGGGGGGGGGGGGGGGTGGTTGACCCTGCACCCTCTGTCGTTCCGTGTCTGGGCATCGCGTCGTTTGAGTGTTTCTTCCGTGTGAAGAGGTCCGCCATAGGTCACCCGCCAGATTGCTGTGTCTGGGACTGCCTGCCAGTCAATGGAAGGCCACCCCCTCCAGTCCCTGGATGAACAGGCCTGTGTCAGATTAATAAGAGACCGTACACACATGCAAACACGCACACACACACACACACACACACACACAAGCACGCAAGCATGCACACACACACACACACACACACACACACACACACAAATCAGTAGCAACACTACAGAGGCATATCACATGTAGAGAGTGCAGAAGAGCTGACCTCACCCATGCACACCCACATTCACTCACACACACACACACACACGCACAAGCGCGCAAGCATGCACACACACACGCACACACAGACACATACCCACGCTTACACGCACCCATACACACCCACACACACCCACATACATACACACACAGTTACAAGTACTAACACTGCAGAAGCCTATGACATGTTGCATATATAAAAGAGCGTGGAATAGCTGACCTCATCCAGAAAGCTGCTGTTTGCCTGGTCATCGTCAGACCGTACCAACTAGACAGACTCCATTCCATAACCGCGGGACATCTGGCTCCTCCCACTCTCTGAGCCTGCCCTTCCTGGCAGCCTCTGCTGTCTGTCTGTCCCCTTCATTAATGAACTTCACAGGGCCGTCAGAACAGCGGAAGGTCATCTTCCATCTTCCATCTTCCAACGCAGACTGAAGCCCCACCCCTTCACACTGCACCTCTGCTCCTCCACCCCACCCCCCTTTCCCCTAGCCCTGATTAACTTCTCTTTTTGTTTTCAGAGCCTGTGACTCTTTGCTCTTGTTTGTTGATCGTGGTTTAAGGCTCATTGGGGTAGTTTAATCATTGTTTGTATAACTCAGTCGAATGCTCAATAGGCTAGTTGACAAGTTGTTTGCTCTGCATAAGAGGATGTGCTAAAAGCTTGTAAAAAAGCTTAGGGGCTTGTTCTCAGGCCAGGGATGTTAACCCACTAGTGACAACAAGCACAGGTCTGACGTGGCGACAGATGATTGGTTCACTGGCCCACAGCTATCCACAGGAAGGCGCTGAACAGAGCAAGGACAATATTGGTACAGATGATCAGATATCTGTGTTCCTCACAGGAGGGTGAAAACTGAGAAGCACAAGGCTTAGCACAGCACAAACACAGCTGCAATGCTTCCAGTCCTTCAACAGAGATGGTATCTTTTTGAGATATAAATCCTTAGGGTCTCATGATATAGGATTGATTTGTGTTGCATTCAGTTGTGTAATGTGGAGCCTTTTACATTTCCAAATCTATTTTCACACTTCTGATAACCCTGTAAATAAAAATGTAAGCTATAGCCTGGATTCTGTCAGCTTTTCTACTTAACTTTGACTTGGTAGTAAATATGTTTTTGTGGCTTTTAGGAACTAGTTTTAGAAGCAGTGTGTGACAAAAAATTTCATATAACTGTAAAAAAGTTATTTTTAAGCCAACTACTTAACTTAATTGCACCCAGTGGCCTATGTTAATAATGTCTATCCTTTGACTTCAGAGTCATTTGACTTCTAAATGCTTGTGTTGTTTTTTTTCTGAACGAATGCTGCTTAGTGAGAACATTAAAGGTGAACTTGCTAGTGTTCTTGGTAAATAGAAAAATTAACACTTTTAAATGAGTTGTGAGTGAATGGATAGATGTTGATCCCACCCTTTGTTCTATCACTGGAAACCTTTATACGTGAGTAAAGTGTCAGACTCTACACACCCACCAGATACTCAATACCCAAGGCCCTTCTGTTCTTTCTGCCCCTGAAATGCAGGAGCTTCCAGGTGGCAATGTGAATTTCTGGTCCTATATAACTGTACAGGACATCCATTGCCACAGAACTGCACTTCAAGTATTTGTTTTTTTATGTCAGTATCCATTTCCTTAATAATATTCATAAGTCTCATCAAATTGGAATGTTTTGGCTTCAGCGGTAGAGAGACGTAAATGTCCATGCTAAGACTATTGAGCCGATGAGTCTTAACAAATCAGTGGTGAAGTTGTTCAAGCGTGTACCCGTGCTGGCTACGGTGGCTTTAGCCCTGAGTTTAGGGTTCCATTCCGTGTCTCTGCGGCCGGTTGGTCTGTGGGGCGTGTTTTTTGGATGCGGGTAGAAACACCGTAACGGCCACTGACGGTTACCCCACGCCCCCCCGACCCCCCCCTCCTTGCCTCCCCAGGCCAGCCAGCTCGGCCTGTACCGGGCCTTCGTGGACAACTACAAGGTTGCCGTGGAGACGGCGGAGAAGTGTTGCCAGGCCAATGTGCAGTTCGCCGAAATCTCTGAGGTAAAATGGGGTCGCTGGTGTCAGGGTTTGGGACAGGGCCTCTCTCTCCTCGGTTGTGGGGGCAGGATGGAGGTGTGGGAGTACACACTGTACACACCTACCAGACCGCTCCATTCTATTTGGGGTTACACGCTCTACACACCAAACAGGCCTCTCTGTTCTGTTACCTCTGGCGTCTGTTGATATAGAATCTTCATAAAGCTGCTGCTTCCATTCTCGCCACAACCTGCTGTGCTCCTCTGCCTGAGCATTGTCATGGCAACGGTTGTTGCCTGGGAGACATGGAATTATCTCACAGTTACTGTATATTGTAGTGACCCCCCCCCCCCCCATCTGCCACATTAAAAAGTGGAAGTAAAATAATGCATTGAATCTGTATCTCCTCATGAACCTAATGTTGGAGCCTGCCACCATGGTATATTGATACCACATGCACATTTTAAACAAGATGCAGAAAGCTATAGCGCAAGTGGCGTGCAGCCACGTTAGAAGTTTGTCTCGCACAGGCCGATATCGTGTCTAATTATAAACGCTCTCTCTCAGTACTTCTCGCAGCTGTTTCATGCCAATAAGGGCAATCGGAGGCTCCTGGTTGATGCGGTTGCTAAACTTCACCAGAATACCATTCTTTTCACTGTGCTCTATTTAGTGCCGTGTATTAGCGCCGTACCAGCGCGCACCCCGCGCTCCCAGACGCAGGCTACTTATCGCTCCCCAGACTTAATAAACAAGCCGCAGGGAGCGGAGCGTTCCAATACCACGCTCCCCACCTCCGCAAAGCTCTCCCCGCATCGCTTAGGAAAGCCAGTTCTGTGGATATTTTTAAAGCAAGACTCAAAGCACATCTCTGCTCACTCTCCTACATAACTGGTTTCATCTCCCGGTTTGATAAGTTAAACACTTAAATAAGTGTTTCTATTATTATTATTATTATTATTATTATTGTTGTTGTTGTTGTTGTTGTTATTTTCAGTTTTTTTCATTATGTTGTTGCTATTTTTTTGTTTGTTTTAAATGTACAGTGTGTTGAAACTTCTTTGAAATGCACTTTAAATAAAAGATGACTTTTTCTGGCATACATAGCACAATGATGTCACTTCAGTAGTGTGGGGTGGTGGACTTGGTTCTCTCATGAATTTATCTGGGCTGATGACATCATGTCTGTGTGTCTGGGCTGATGACATCATGTCTCTGCGTCTGCAGAACCTGAAGGTCAGGCCGACTAAAGACTGCAAAGAGCAGCCGACCAAGACCACGCTAGAGAGTAAGTGCTTGCAACACAACCCGTACTGCTGTGTGTGTGTAGAAACACAGCCACACAGCCACAGAGCCAGTCACTGTGTCTGTGTCACTCTGGTGCTCAGTCTGCGATAGACCCAGTGGAAGTCATATAAGGACAGCATAGTGATGTAATGCTGTAATGTATAATCATGTAATACATAATACTGTAATGTGTAAAGCTGTAATGTAATGATGTAACGCCATAATGATGTAATACTGTAATGTGTAACGCTGTAATGAAGTGATGTAATGCTGTAATGATGTAATGCCGTAATGATGTAATGCTGTAATGTGTAATGCTGTAATGTAGTGATGTAATACTGTAATGTGTAATGCTGTAATGTAGTGATGTAATGCCGTAATGATGTAATGCTGTAATGTGCTCTGTCTCCTGCAGCTCTGCTGTATAAGCCAGTGGACAGAGTGACGCGGAGCACGCTGGTTCTGCACGTGAGTGGCTTAGTGCTGTTCAGTGCTTCTGTGCCTCCTGTATTTCCGGTCTGCTAATTTCAACTGCGACCACAAAACAGAAGTTTAAATATTAGTAACATTCAGAATTTGCTCTCATTTTAATATTCTTTTTTTTTGTAGAATCTTTATTTTTCATGTTTTTTTTTGCAGTTTGTTGAGTCTAATTGCAGAGGCAGTGTTGGGTAGTCTGATTCGCTGAGCTTGATTACAGTGGCAGTGTTGGGTAGTCTGACTGGCTGAGCCTGATTGCAGGGGCAGTATTCGGTAGTTTATTTGTTTTAGTGCATCAGGTGATCATGACAACATGATATTTACTAGAGGTAACCATGGAGCAGTTTCGGGCCTCAGTGCTCAGGTGTGCGGTGTGTCTTCCTGTGCGGCAGGACCTCCTGAAACACACTCCCTCCAGCCACCCGGACCACACCCTCCTGCAGGACACCCTCCGCATCTCCCAGAACTTCCTGTCCAGCATCAACGAGGAGAACACGCCGCACCGGCAGACCAGGAAGGGGGAGGTAAGGGAGCGTGTCCTCAGGGACACTGGGTTACTTATGCTGGAGAAAAACCCTGTGAGCGCCACCGTGTGGTGTGGAGGTTTCAGAGCGGGAGAGGGACTGTGCTGAGGGGCCATGGTTACTGGCTTTTTATGGTGGGTTTAAATATTCCCTGGAAAAAATAGTATCAATATACATTTTTTTATTTGCCACTTGTCATGCTCTTCACTATAAAAATCCAAATACAAGAACTCTAGATACTAGAATAAAACAAAATTCAAACGGGCATTTATTTTATACATGACTGAATATATGAGAAAAAATTCTGAAATTAAAGGACGATGAACAACAGATTAAGACGACAGCCTGTCTAGAGGAACAGAAAATACCCACATCTCTCTCCTGAGGAGGTGCATACAGTATGTTATAATCTTCTTGGAAAGGCTACCCATAAGGTATAACCACTAAAGAGAAAGGACTTGAGCAGAGGCTGAATCCCACGTGTGGCAGAAGCCCTCTCCCAAGCAAAGACCGTGACACCGCTCTGGGTGTAGTATATACAGTGCAGTCCATTAGCATCTGGACAGTGACATTTGACCAGTCCAATTATTGCCATATTGAAATCACCTGCTGTGGTGGCATATGTAGAGCATATGCGTGTGAGCAATGTGTCTTTATGAATAATCATGCCTGCCCTGCATTTTATTAACCCCCACCCCTCCCAAGTGAGCTGTCTTTTGCTGTCAGCAAGGGGTCGTATGTTATTCATAAGGAGGAGGGGCTTCTTCTGTCGAGAGTGTCCACCCACTTAGGCATTAATAAGAAATTTTTGAAGCATTATTAATAACACTCACTGTAGTGTTTCTGGTCCTCACCTCTTGGTGTGTGTATGTGTGTTTGAGACTGTCTGTTCTTTTAGGGCAGACTTGTCAGTGTGGTTGGGATTCAGAAGACTGCTCTCGTAGTGTCACAGGGGAGACTGCTGCTTCGCTGCGCTCGTATCCCTGGGATACTGAACAGCTGGATGTGGAAGCGCTTGGTGTAAATTACCCCTGTGCCCTGGGGCAGGTCCTAGAGGGGGCCCAATGCTCCTCGCACTGATCATGTGATGTGAATGCGTTGTGATTGGAGGAGCCGGTTGTGTGACATGAGGAGGCACTGTGACATCAGCAGTGAAATGATCAGCATTCCGCGGGACACACAGAACTGTGGCGTGACAGGACGAGGCATTGTGACATCATCGGAGCAAAGGAGGGAGAAAGTCCCGCCCCCACACCTCCTCTCGGGGAGTGGGCACAGCACCCAGGGGAAGTGCTGAGAATTGTAACGAGCGGGACGTGTCAGGCCGAGTTTGGGAAGCCAAGCAGAAATGAGTCTCGTGGCTAAAAATAGCCAATGCTGCTTCTTCACAGCAGAGCTCGTTGTTGTTGAAGCGATAGGCGTGTGTCACCATGTGTCCGATGAAGTCACGGACCGGAGCAAAACCACAGCTTTTGAGGAACTTTGGGAAAAAAAAAGGGAGTCGTTGGCTTTTTGGCGAACCAGGGCTGGCTCGTTACACCCCTTTCCCGCTGCAGAGCTGGAACCAGGCTGGCTCATCTTCCCCTCTGTGGAGACGCACACACACGCACACACACACACACACACACGCATGCACACACACACACGCACACGCACACGCACACGCACACACACACACGCACACACGCACACACGCACACACACACGCATACGCACACACACACACACACACACACACACGCACACGCACACACGCACACACACGCATACGCACACACACGCACACACACACACACACACACGCATGCACACACACACACGCACACGCACACACACACACACACACGCACACACGCACACACACACACACACGCACACACACGCACACACGCACACACACACACACACGCACACACACACACGCACACACACACACACACACACACACACCCACGCACACACACACACACGCGCGTGCCCTCTTGCGAGAGAGTGTTTTTTTAATGTATGCGAGCCGCTGTGGCGTGATTGGGTATTCTGCGGACGAAGCGCACGCTGTGTGAACATGCCGGGCGATCGGCCTACAGGAGCGTCCTAATCGCCCAGCGGTGCGTAGTCGCTGCTCCCCGCCGCCGGCCTCCCGCCCCCATGAGCCTTTCTGTTCTCTTTTCTGTTCCAGTCGTTCCTGATGAGAGAATACCAATGTGATATCCCCCCCCCCCCCACGGGGGCGGGCCTTCGTGAAATGTCGGCTGATTGGCTGAGACAGCTTGCCCGATGACTCACTCCTTTATTTCATTGTCTTCTTCATCCTTCTCGTTCAGCATATTGACCGGACAGCACGTCTTTAGCTCTCGCACCATTCTGCTGGCCTGCAGTGGAGGCTGAGTGTGTGTTAGTGTTGTGCAGGTGTGTGGCTGTGTGTGTTAGTGTTGTGCAGATGTGTGGCTGTGTGTGTTAGTGTTGTGCAGATGTGTGGCTGTGTGTGTTAGTGTTGTGCAGGTGTGTGGCTGTGTGTGTTAGTGTTGTGCAGATGTGTGGCTGTGTGTGTTAGTGTTGTGCAGGTGTGTGGCTGTGTGTGTTAGTGTTGTGCAGATGTGTGGCTGTGTGTGTTAGTGTTGTGCAGATGTGTGGCTGTGTGTGTTAGTGTTGTGCAGATGTGTGGCTGTGTGTGTTAGTGTTGTGCAGATGTGTGGCTGTGTGTGTTAGTGTTGTGCAGATGTGTGGCTGTGTGTGTTAGTGTTGTGCAGATGTGTGGCTGTGTGTGTTAGTGTTGTGCAGATGTGTGGCTGTGTGTGTTAGTGTTGTGCAGATGTGTGGCTGTTTGTGTTAGTGTTGTGCAGATGTGTGGCTGAGTGTGTTAGTGTTGTGCAGATGTGTGGCTGTGTGTGTTAGTGTTGTACAGATGTGTGGCTGTGTGTGTTAGTGTTGTACAGGTGTGTGGCTGTGTGTGTGTTAGTGTTGTGCAGGTGTGTGGCTGTGTGTGTGTTAGTGTTGTGCAGGGGTGTGGCTGAGTGTGTTAGTGTTGTGCAGGTGTGTGGCTGAGTGTGTTAGTGTTGTACAGATGTGTGGCTGTGTGTGTTAGTGTTGTGCAGATGTGTGGCTGTATGTGTTAGTGTTGTGCAGATGTGTGGCTGTGTGTGTTAGTGTTGTGCAGATGTGTGGCTGTGTGTGTTAGTGTTGTGCAGATGTGTGGCTGTGTGTGTTAGTGTTGTGCAGATGTGTGGCTGAGTGTGTTAGTGTTGTGCAGATGTGTGGCTGTGTGTGTTAGTGTTGTGCAGATATGTGGCTGAGTGTGTTAGTGTTGTGCAGATGTGTGGCTGTGTGTGTTAGTGTTGTACAGATGT
>NC_049214.1:28783788-28858788 GCF_013347855.1 Anguilla anguilla
CAGCACGCCCGCCACTGCCGCGGACGTTAGAGGTGCTTTCAAGGGTGGCTCCATTCAAGCACTGGGCCCAAGGAGGGCGGTGATTGGACGAGCCTGCCGTGAGGTCATCGCCAGCAGCCATACGTGTTCAGCTGATGTCATTGTGAATGCGGAGCTCGCCCAATCACACACACGAGCAGTCAGAATTCATCAACAGTCTGAATTAATTACCAGGGTTCAGCAGTGCAGGTGCGTTCAGCGGAAAGCGAAACGTGACTGCCCTCTTGTGACGGAGTCGTCCGTCTTTAAGCGGTGCATCCTCATTCTCGCATCAGTTGATTGGTTAATTGATTTATGTTGATCGTTTGATTCATTGACAGGTCATTTGATTGGCTCATTAATTAGTCTGTTGGTTAGCTGCTGAATTGGTCAGCCGGTTAAGTTAAATAATCGGTTGCTTGATTGACTGGTTGATTATTTGGCTGGTTGGTTAGTTGATTGCTAATTTAGTTGCTTTGAATGTTTGGCTGGTTGATTGGTGAATTGGTTCATTGATTGCTAGTTGATTGGGCGGTTGACTGATTGATGAATGTGTAGATCGCTGTATTGGCCGGCTGATTGGCTGGTTTACGGCTGTGCTTATTTATCAGGCTTTGTTTCCCCTCTGCAGAGCAGGCAGCTGCTGAAGGACAGCTTCATGGTGGAGCTGGTGGAAGGAGCTCGCAAACTGCGCCACATCTTCCTGTTTAACGACCTGCTGCTCTGCACCAAGCTGAAGAAACAGACTGCAGGGTGAAAGAGTCCGCCTCAGCCTCCCAAATCTGCACCCCGCTGTCTGCACCCCACTGTTCTAAACCACCTGCACCCCACTGTCTGAAACCACCTACACCCCACTGTCTGAAACCACCTACAGCCCACTGTCTTAGACGGCCTGTACCCCACTGTCTGAAACCACCTACCCACCACTGTCTGAAACCACCTACACCCCAGTGTCCGAAACCACCTGTACCCCACTGTCTGAAACCACCTACAGCCCAACCTGCACCCCATTGTCTTAAACCGCCTGCACCCCACTTCCTTAAACACATCCTAACCTTGTCATAAACAGAACCTGTTGCCCATTTCCTTCAACGGACTCTGTGCCTGTCTTCTTACTGTATATAAAATCTGAACACTTCGCAATTAAACACAAGGTTTCTCTCCTCCCCCCATCTCTGCCTCCACCTCCCCCTCTCTGCCTCTCCCTCTGTAGGAAGACCCTGCAGTATGACAGCAAGTGGTATATCCCGCTCTGTGACCTCACCTTCCAGGCGGGGGAGGAGACAGACGCTCCGCCCATCCCCCAGGTCCCAGACGAGGAGATCGACGGCATGAAAGCGAAGATCTCCCACTTGAAGGCTGAGATTCAGAGAGAGAAGGTGAGCCCCGCCCCTGTGTTCCGCCCCCAGCTCTAACCACAGAGGTGAATATGCGGGATCTCCGTGGAGATTAGACTGACTAAAGGAGCAGTGCTAAGCATGTTTTTGTGTTGGGGCTGTGGTAACCATGCTGTGGCTGTGTTAAGAGTGTGGTGGCAGTGTTAAGCATATTGCAGCTACGCTAAGTGTGCTCTGGCCATGCTATGTGCAGTACGTGTGTTGCAGCTGTGCTAGTCATGTAGTCAATGCACTAGCTGTGCTATGGCTGTGCTAAGTGTCTTGCGGCTGTGCTAAGGGAGTTGCAGCTGTGCTAAGTGTGTTGCAGCTGCGCGTAGTGAGTTGCGGCTGTGCTAAGTGTGTTGCGGCTGCGCGTAGTGAGTTGCAGCTGCGCTAAGTTTGTTGCAGCTGCGCTAAGTGTGTTGCAGCTGCGCTAAGTGTGTTGCAGCTGCGCTAAGTGTGTTGTAGCTGCGCTAAGCGTGTTGCAGCTGCGCTAAGCGTGTTGCAGCTGCGCTAAGTGTGTTGCAGCTGTGCTAAGTGTGTTGCAGCTGCACTAAGCGTGTTGCAGCTGCGCTAAGCGTGTTTCAGCTGCGCTAAGCATGCTGTCTCCACAGGCGGCTAGCAAAGGGGTGAAGGCGGTTGAAAGGATGAAGAAGAAGCTCTCGGAGCAGGAGTCCCTCCTGCTGCTGTCTTCCCCACACATGGCCCTGAGGGTACACAGCAGGAGCGGCAAGGTGAGCGCCATTCACTGCACTCACATCACACACTCCCATATTAATCAGCTCATTCATATTAACTGCATATGTATCATATCAGCTTCAGTGGTAGTGGCAGCATGGCTGTTATTTAGCTAGTTTGTTGTTACGGTTGTAGTTGCTATACTATAATAATAATAATTATAGTAATAGTAATAGTAATAATAATAATAATAATAATAATGCCCTTAAAGACTGCAGTCCTGCTTCCTCTGCCCTCAGGGTAGTAGCTCCTAATGTGTGATGTCCACTTCATGGGGTGGAGGGAGGGAGTGCTGGACACAGGGCCTGTGTGAACATGGCAGGAACATTTGTGGGTCTGTGTTGTTTAAAGGCTGTGTGAACGTTGTGGGAGTGTTGTTTAAACGCTGTGTGAACGTTGTGGGTCTGTTGTCTAAACGCTGTGTGTGAACGTTGTGGGTCTGTTGTCTAAACGCTGTGTGGACGCTGTGTAACCCTTGTGTGGCCCGTGTGCGTTTCAGAGCTACGCGTTCCTGATCTCCTCGGACTACGAGCGCGCGGAGTGGAGGGAGACCATCCAGGAGCAGCAGAAGAAGTGTAGGTGTCCCGCAGCGCCCCCTGCTGGCCGAGCTGAGACAGGCAGGCTTCCGCTGCCAGCTGCCGCGCGGGCGACCTTACGACCCGGGATCACACGACCTTTTGACCTTCTGATCGTGCGAACCCGTGACCCTTGTGCTCCCGCCCCGCAGGTTTTAAGAGCGCCACGCTGAGCTCGCTGGAGCTGCAGATGCTGACCAGCTCCTGTGTGAAACAGCAGGCTGTGCACCCTATTCCCCTGAGCATCTACAGAGAGGGTGAGACTGCCCCAGAGCGGGGGGGGGGGATATTATTATTATTATTATTATTATTATTATTATTGTTATTATTATAGTGTTGTTTGTAGTTGTTATCACAGTTAGATATAGCAATTGTTCTGTTCAATTTATGATCATGTTGTAACTTATTTCTGTATGTGTGCTTTGGCAATGTTTCCATATGTATTTCATGCCAATAAAGCATTTTGAACTTGAGAGAGGGAGAAGGGCAGGGGCACAGAGAGGAGGAGGAGAGAGAAAGAGATGTAGAGAGAGGGGTAGAGAGACAGAGAGAGAGATGGAGGGAGGCAGGAGGGGGGGGAGAAAGACAGAGAGAGAGGGAGGGAGGGAGAGGGAGGGGAGAGAGAGATACAGAGAGAGAGAGGGGGAGAGGGAGAGGGAGAGAGATACAGAGAGAGAGAGGGGGAGAGAGAGAGGGAGAGAGATACAGAGAGAGAGAGGGGGAGAGAGAGAGGGAGAAGGAGAACAGGACGTACTGCATGGCTCTGGCCGCCTCCGCTGGGGGCTTAGTGCTGTGTCAGGAGCTTTTTCTGCTTGCTTTTGGTTATGGAGCCAGTGAAGCGTGAATGGGTCTGGGGGCTGTTTCAGCATGCAGCTGTATGACAAATAATGCATGAGTCAGCCACACATATACACATAATACACCCATACAGGCATGGGAGTGTGCACACGCATATGCATATAATACATCCATACACGCATGGGTGTGTGTGTGTATATGTGTGTGTGTGTGCGTGCGTGTTCGTGTGTGCGTGTGTGTTTATGAGTCCCCTGACCTCGCTCCTCCCTCTGCAGATTCGGAGTCTCCTGGACTGTACGGCTTCCTGAACGTGATCGTCCACTCTGCCTCCGGACTCAAGCAGAGCCTGAGTATGCCCCCGTCCCGAACCTTCCACAGTATACAGCAGCCTGTCGCTTAGTGACAGAGGGTTCCTTTAAAACATGTCCGCCCTGTGAGTCAGGCAGGCCTGTTTTGGTGGTTAGCTCTCTCTCAGACCCTCTCTGGCCGTGTGCCTCTCTCTGTTTCTCCCCGGGCAGACCTGTACTGCGCCTTGGAGGTGGACTCGTTCGGCTACTTCACCAACAAAGCCAAGACCCGGGTGTACCGGTACACCACCGAGCCCAGCTGGAACGAGGTGAGCTCCCTGACCCACGGCGTGCACCCGAAAGCGTCACTGTGAGGCTAACCTGGCTGCCCCTGGAGCGTGGACCCCGGGGCAGGTCCGTCTGAAAGGCTGTGCTCTGAGGTGTCCGTGTTTGCGTTTGCGTTCCCCCCCCCCTCCCTCAGGAGTTTGAGATCGAGCTGGAGGGCTCCCAGATCCTCAGGCTGCTCTGCTACGAGAAGAACTACAGCAGAACCAAGCTGAATAAGGAGGACGGGGAGAGCACAGACCGCATTATGGCCAAAGGGCTGATCCAGGTACAGTGTCAAAGTCTTAAAGCATTCAGCACAGACCGCATTATGGCCAAAGGGCTGATCCAGGTACAGTGTCAAAGTCTTAAAGCATTCAGCACAGACCGCATTATGGCCAAAGGGCTGATCCAGGTACAGTGTTACAGTCTGAAAGCATTCATGACAGACACGTGGCTGAATTGTGGTGAAGTAGCTTTCCTTGTTTTGCTGTTTAGCTGGATCCGCAGACGCTGCAGGGTAAAGACTGGCAGAGGACGGTCATCGCCATGAACGGGGTGAGGATCACCGGGGGTGGGGCTAGGGGCGGGGCTAGGGGCGAGGTCAGGACTGGAGGCAGGGGCGGGGTCATGCCACACAATACATACTGTATACTCATGCAATGTTTCCTAAGAGCGATCCTGCATGATGTCACACCTTGTAATAACTACATACTATAATTACACTAAGTACAGAATGAAACTGAACATTACACAGTACCAACCTCGCAATACCCATGTCCTCTGGCAAATTGACATTTTGTACCTATGTTTTGTACCAATGGTGTCGTTTGGCAGTGTTCGTAAAAAGGTGCTGTTCGGCTTCTCTGAAGGTGTCGTGTAGCTGTGTAGCGTTTATAAAGGGTTTGCGTATGTGTGCTTCCTCCGTTCTTCCACACGCAGATCGAGGTGAAGATCTCCATGAAGTTCACCAGCCGCGAGCTGAGCCCGAAGAGGCGGTCGTCGGAGAAACCGATGGGCGTGTTCGGCGTGAAGATCTCCGCGGTAACCAAGTAAGTCCCGTGACTCGCCATGACGACCACATACTGTCAGCCTTAAAAACAAGGCTGTAGATCAGTGTTTCCCGCACTCGATCCTGGGGTACCCCCTGTGTATACAGGTTTTCGTTTCAACCACAACTGCAACTCCATAGTTTTTACAAGCTGTTAACTTTTCTTAATTAGGTGATTTTCATGTTTAGAGGGATTATTTACCCTCTTAAACCACATTATGTCAGAAATAGCTTTGCACGCTATGAGGAATAAAATTCCCATGTTCATATTGTGCTATATTACAACTAATTGCATAAATGAGGTAACAAAATTATTTAACTTGTCTAATACTTGTCTAATAATACTAAATACTGGGGTGAATCAATAGGCTCCAGAGAGTATACATATTAATTTTATGTAAACACAAAACATTGTACAGGTATTTCTTGCCTTCTCCGTTCGTAAGCAGTGTTGGGTCTTCACTCCCAGTGCCAGAGAAGCTTGGTTTAAATGCGGTTGGCCTGGTCAAGGGGTAGCCAATCACACTGTGTATATTGTTGCATGGTCAACTGAGCCAAGTTACTTGCAAATTGAAACTTCAAGCTACGATTATGTCAGACTGTGAAAAAGAAGAGTTTCATCTATATGCCCAAATCTTATTTACTCAAGGCTTAATTTAAAGATGAGGAGTTGCAACAGGTTAGGGGCTCAGAGGTCTGCTAAGGCTCTATGCCAGTGTGTGGATAGACCCTCACCCCCCCCCCCCCCCCCCCCCCCCCCCCAGGCCTGGTATTGAGGCGTTAGAGCTGCTGTGTGTGGGACTGAGGTTGGATCCTGTCCTCTGCTGGGTTTTATTATAAAAGCAGAAAGTAACCTGCAGGCAGAGATATTATTGCAGCCCGGAATAGCTGCGATGGAGTTCCTTTTCCTGAGACTCTCTATTGTACAGCCGCCTCTGCAAATGTAGGAATTTTTAATAAGGCTTATAGTCAGCGTGTGCTACATGAGTAATATGACAAATTATATAGTGCCAGGAAATACAATATAATATAATACAATGCAATACAATGCAAGTTAATGCAGTACAATACAATAAGCTCTTAAATAGCTGTCCTCATTACCAACCTCATACATTGTGGACAGGGGTGGAGTGAAAGGGGGGTATAACAGGGAAAGCTTTCCTGGGAACTGGCAGATCCAGGAGGCCCCTAGAGGTGGGATGTGGGAAGGGGGGGGGGGAGTGGGGAGGGGGGTGGGATGGGGGGGATGATGTAGGGGGATTGCTCATAATTTTCTGCCCAGCAGAAATAATTTCTAGATTTGTCCCTGGTTGTAGATGTAGTATATATGCAGTAGTAATGTACCTTATATGCACAATATATATCTACTTTGATAGTGACGCGTATATTTCAGACATTTCATGTTTTAACCGGTTTATAAATATCTGGTTTTAGCAGAGTTAGGGATATTGTGGACAGGCCTACAGAGTAGCACTCAAGATTTCACCGTTAAAATAGGTGAAATCTGGCCAGGGGAACTTGCCTCAGTGCAGAACGTGCTGAGAAAGTAGAGGGGGGTTACCACGGTGACAATGAGAATGAGGTAATCTTAGCAGCCGAAGGCCTGCTGTCAACCTTCCGTACAGCATTGAGGTGGTGCAGCAGCCTCACCTTCTGGACACCCTCTGGAACTACACTTTTTGTGTTTTATCCTGCTCTGTTTTCCACTCCGTTGATCTTTTCTGTGCGTATGTGTGTGTGTGCGTGCTTGTTTCTGTGTGTGCATCTGTGTGTGTGTGCGCATTTGTTTCTGTGTGTATATCTATGTGTGTGTGTGTGTGTGTGTTTGTGTGTGTGTGTGCGTGCTTGTTTCTGTGTGTATATCTATATTGTCAGGCGCGAGCGCTCCAAGGTCCCCTACATCGTGCGGCAGTGTCTGGAGGAGATAGAGAGGCGGGGCCTGGAAGAAGTGGGCATCTACCGTGTTTCTGGCGTAGCCACCGACATTCAGGTCCTGAAGGCTGCCTTCGATGCCAGTGAGTATGACCCCGCCCACCAGCTCCACCCACTGCACAGAAACCCCTCTTATGTCTCCACCTCAGTCTCTCTGTCTCTTTCCTTTTTTGGTTCTGCATCTTCCACCTTAAACTTTCTCTCCCATATATGCGTCAGGTTGGGGGGAAGCAGGGAGATGGCCAACCCCGATATTTTGAATACTATTAAATAATTTGTAGATTACTTATTATGCTTGTGAGGCATGTCAATCAATCAATCAATCGTTCATATCGACAGACCAGCTGCACATAGAATGTGTGGGTGGCCTGCCGGCTGTTGCTCCCAGAAAGAGCTCTGTTCTGCACAGTGCAGACTTTAGACTGAGAAGGCGGGGACTCTGGTCGTCATGGTAACCCTGGCTCCGGCCCCTTGCAGATAATAAGGACGTGTCGGTGCTGATGAGCGAGATGGACGTGAACGCCATCGCCGGGACACTCAAGCTGTACTTCCGCGAGCTTCCGGAACCCCTGTTCACCGACGAGCTGTACGCCAACTTCGCCGGCGGCATCGGTCAGTCCCCCCCCCCCTCACCTCTGACCTCTGACCTCTGAACTCACACCACAGCAGCACTGTATATTTGAGCCTCAGCCTATGCATGGGCACACATACTCTCTCTCTCTCTCTCTCTCACACACACACACTCATAGTAGTGTTTCTAATTCCACATGTAGCAGTGTGGTCAGATCATATGAGATCATATCTGTGTACACACACGGTACAGCATTCTCTGTCTCTCTGTGCTCCTCTGCAGCTCTGTCGGACAGCGTGGCGAAGGAGAGCTGCATGCTGAACCTGCTGCTGTCCCTGCCAGAGCCCAACCTGCTCACCTTCCTGTTCCTGCTGGACCACCTGAAGAGGTGCAGCACCCCCTCCTTCCCCCACTGTACACCCTCAGTTTTTACAACCCCCTCCCTCCCCCACTGTACAACCTCGGCCTCACAACCCCCTCCCTCTGCTGGATCAGCCTTACAACCCCCTCTCTCCCCCACTGTACACCCTCAGCTTCACAACCCCCTCCCTCTGCTGGAACAGCCTCACTGACCTGCAGGTCCACACGTGTAACAGGCACTATAGGCCACACACGTTGCCATAGCGATGATGTTCTTTGCTTCCCCTCATAGGGTGGCTGAGAAGGAGTGCATCAACAAAATGTCCCTCCACAACCTGGCAACGGTGTTTGGGCCTACCCTGCTCCGCCCCTCGGAGAAGGACAGCAAGATCCCCACCAATCCCACGCAGCCCATCAGCATGGGTGACAGCTGGTCCCTGGAGGTCATGTCACAGGTACCACCGCTGACTTTCATTATTATTCAATTAATAGATGATAATAATAATCAGAATTTATTCATAATAATTCATACTAAGACTTATTATTGTTATTATCATACTAAGACTTAGTATTATTCCATAGCTCTGTCCATTTACTTATTATTATTATTATTATTATTAGTAGTAGTAGTAGCAGTAGTAGTATTTGTTAGTTAAGCACCTGTTGTTTTTGCCTTCTTTCTGTTAACAGAGTCTGTCTGTCTGTCCATCCCTTCCTTCAGGTTCAGGTTCTGCTGTACTTCCTACAACTTGAGACAATCCCCACCCCTGACAGTAAACGACAGAGCATCCTCTTCTCCACAGAGGTGTAGACACATTCTTTTGTGTGAGACTTTTTTTTAGTCAAGGACACTGGAGAGAGAGAGAGAAAAAAGGAAGAGAACGAGAAAGAGAGGGAGAGGGCCTGGAGTGGAACCTTTCTGCGGATGAATGGCAGTTTCACTGGACCTCAGCTGCGGGAGCACAGCCCTGTCAGGATTGCAACACAATATAAAGACATGAAGAAGAACTACATCCCTGAAATCATATTTATGATAACTGTCATGCCATTTCATAGACCATCGGGTTCTGTCTTGTCTTACGCAGGATGGCATATGCAGAAATCCATATCCTGGGATTCATATCTCATATTTCCCCACCATGCTGCTCTTGCTTGGTTTCACTCTTCATTCCTAACCTAGAAAATTAACGGCTCCTCTTGACGGTACCTGATCCGATTTTCAGTAAAACTTGACGTTTCCACACGGATTTCTGTCAACATCAATATTCTACTTCATAAAACATTAAACAGATTGGATGGTTAAATTAGACTGCAGAGATGCTGGCTAGAGTTTGGAAGGTCTCTGAAGAAGAAAAAAAACGTTGCGATAGAAAAGGAACGAGTCTTAAAACGAAAGGAGTTAGTTCCACTTTTGGTGAAGCTGTGCAGATTTTTCCACTGCATGTCCTTCTGGGCTTGTGCCCGTTTAATATGTAGGCCAAGGTAGTAGATTAGGATCTGCTTCAATCATATTGATTATTATTCCTGAATCGTTAAAAATACACAAAAGCAGGAGTGAACCACATCGTCGTTATTATTGTTTCGCAAATCGCTCCTCAAAATGTACGCTGTTATAAGACTTCCTGGGAAAACATTTTGTAGCCGGGGAGACAATGACTTGCACATTTATGGTATGTACGTGTTCTGTTGTACATAATTTGAAAATTGTGCATTTCTATTTTTTGAGTACGTGGCGTCATCCTTATTGTGAATAACAGTTGAAGACAGTTTGAGACCGTTTAAGCTTGTGTACTGTGTGTTTTCATTGGTTGGTGGCTCCTCCCACATTCAGTGCACACGGGTGCTTTTTGTCGTGATTATCAGGGCCCTTCGGGTGTCACTCTGCTCAGATCTTCCAGGGATTACTGTCGCCTGCGCATTGGAATAAGCTATGGAAATCTGGAGGGAGCGAGGGAGAGAATGAGAGCGAGAAAGCGAGAGAACGAGAGAGGGCGAGAAAGAGGGAGAGAGGGGGTAAACTTAGTTGCATGTCATTATTTATTTTTCATTTAATCAGAAGACGACTATATTAGAATGGTTAAAATGGTTATTTATGCATCTCTAACATGCAGGCATGTTAAGTAGTATTTTTTTATGTTTACATTATTATTATTATTATTTTATTATTAAGGTATGACCCACAGACGTCCTGAATTTATGTGACCCATGGAAATGAAGTTTTATTTATGGAGGGTGATGTTTATCAATACCAATGGTGAGCAGAACAAAATGGCGAATTCCCTACAACAATGAATAACGCTTCACCATTACTCACCGTTATATGGTCACATGCCACAGAACCGCGACTACTGGTTGTAGCCTAATGATCGGTGAATACCATAGAATAGTGAATACGGTTTGTGAATTTATCGAAGCTGCACGGTGTCTGCGCAGGGGACTAAATATACTGTAGGAACCCAATGCCGGTAGGACACTGGCAACCCTGCAATCCGGGATATTTCCATCTTGGTTCCTTCTGGTATTTTTCCCCTTCTGATCGTTCATTTCGCGGTCAAACCATCCCGTCCACACACACACCCCCACCCTCCCTTGTGGATCATTTGAATTCACTTTGTTTTCTTTTGATATGCACCCCAACCATCAAGATGGCGCTCAGAGACAGATAAGCACTGAGCCCGGCTCTGGCTCTCTCCACCCATCTGAGATGGAGGCTGTTCTGTTCGGAATGTTCGGGCCCCAGTGGATTGCCCAGCTTCAGCGATATTTGGGGACGTTTCTCTTTCCTTCGCTGGTGCCACGCTCATCGACCTCATTCTGGCTGCCCACTGTGGTGACGTGCCGCTCCACAAGAGTGAGGTCATTTCCTGTTAATGTACCGTACTGCTCGCCTGAGCGGCTGATTAAGACGCACGTTAAGAAGTAGGATGATAGAGTATTGAATGTCCTAGCAAGGTCACAGAGGGAATGTTTATTGGTCATTTACTGATAATCAAAAGTTTTTAATGTTAAGATATTATAATAATGATATATGGAAGAGTTAGAGTAACTTGGATGAATGGGAGGGTGCTGAGGTTGCAGACCTGTGTGGGTGGGTCCTGCACAGATCTGTGATCTGTGCGAGTAGGAGACCTGGCACAAATACGTATTCGTTTTGGATTCAAATACTTGTCTGCGCTCTATTGATCTTGCCTGGTGTAACTGACCCTCCAATATGACCAGAAGGCGGGGTTTGCACTTTCTGAGAGTATTCCATTGGTTTCAATACGCCAGACGAGATCAGTGACGTGTAGAAAAAGAATTTGAATCCAAAACGAATGCGTATTTGACCCGGGTCTGGTGAGCAGGCCGTGTGCTGCCGCGGTCCGGTTATCCTCTCTCCCGCTCCGTACCGGCAGTCACCGGTCACTCTCAGACGTCTTGCTTTATGTACTAGCCGTGCCAGCGAACAGATTTAGCCGTTCTCATCCCCCCCCCCCCTCCCCCCGTCTATCTCCATTGTCGTATGTTATTCTCATCGGGTAGCTCTTTAAAGGGATTCTGTACAGGGAAGAGGGGGAGAATGAAAAGGGAGATGTGTGGAACACGTTTGTAGCCTCTGTTTGTACACGAGCTGTTAAATAAAAACTCCTGTATGTATCCAACGCTGTCCGTGACCTCCTTCGTTCTCCATGACGGCCTAACCTAACGTTTCCCTTTTCACTTCCTTGTACCTTCTGTGACAGAGGATGCAGATTCTTTTTTTTTTTCCGCACTTAAAGCAAAGTGCACTTCTTTTCCAACCGATATATACACTCTGAAAAACCACACACAAGGTGTAATTTCTTAATACACTTCCGTGACAACACATTTTGTGTTACTTTCAGCACAGTCAAAGCTTCGCTTGGTAACACGTGAATTGTGCATTTGTAACACACAAGTAATAACGCTGACACAAAATGTGTTGAAAGTAACATAGAAGTAGTGACACAAAAAATGTGTTGTATATTAAGACATCCTTTTTGAGAGTGTTGAAGCCTTACTCCTCACCAGGCAGCCTGCTGTAAATGAACACCGAGCCTGGCCTCATTTTCACGACTGAAAGTGCAGTAATAAATAATAAGCATTGATATGGAAGACGTAACGTGTCACGCAGCTCAGGATGGCCCTGCAGATGACACTGAGGTGGATTTATTTGCAAGCAAGTGCAGACGATGAAGGCCGTTTCATTCTAAAATTAAAAATAGGAAACACTGTCTCCACAGTTGACCTCGCTAGGAAGCGGCTTTCAGCTTGTGTACGTCATGGGCCACCGGTTGTCACCAATCCTAGCCCCAGACGTCTGCACCGTGAGTGGCAAAGTACTGTCTCCTGGCACATGCACTGTTTCAGGAACCCTGCAACTCATCTGATGGATGGGCCAGGTACTGACAAACACAACACCTTTGGATGAGATGTATTATGGTCCACAAATGTTCATCATGCTAAAAATGCAAATATTCTAAGCTCCTGCCACTTCAGTTCTCTGTAGACATGTAGTGTGATCGCTCAGCAATAGCAAACAACCACGTAGACCACAGGAAAGAGCCAAAGATAGAGGTGCATCGCTGGTGTGAATGATCCTTGTCCACGCGTATGTGCAAACCTCACCGGAGAGCAGAAGCCAGGCGCTCCGTGGCCTGTTCTCTCTGAAGGAACAGACCGCCCGGCCTTTACCAGTCCGGTGTTAATGAAGGAGACTGACTCTGCAGAATTACTGCTGCTTTATTTAGCTCACACACGCGAGCTCAGCATGCTCCTGCGGCGCCTCCCGGAGGAATGCGCGGACAGAGCGGCTCGACGGGCCTCGCTGCATGACTGCGTAAAAAGCTCCATGCAAGGGTGAACCGAAAGGCCCTCGAGGCGTTCGAATCCAGGCCTGACGTGCACACTGTGGTTCAGAGCTTACAGATGTACTCATGTCAACAAATATCTACTCCAGAGCTCTGATCTCACGTTGCTCATTACGCAGTATGTTCGTAGTTCTGTTTCTTTGAAAGGGAAGATCAGATTTTTTCTTTTGTTTTGTATGAATGCGTATTTTGGGCCTGCTGTGAAACCAGGAAGCTGTGAGCAGTGATGGTGCTGAAGCTTGTATTTGACTGTGACGGAAAACAGTGCAAACATCTGCTCCCAGAACTTGCCGCCCCCCCCCAAACAGCTGCCGGACGAGGGTGCGGTCATGGCCCGATGGGCCGAGGAAACATATTCCAGTAAAGGAAAAGGTCACCACCTCCACCTACAAATTTACCTTCCGGCTCCATACAGTCATTTTAAATTTCTCTTGAAGAGGAGGTGGAGGAGCACAAGTCAGAAGCCCGAGAATAACTTGGTTAAAACATTCTCTTTGTGCTGCTGTTTAAAAAAAATCAAGTTTTCATCTTCTAATCAAATGTCAATATAGAGTTGAAAAACCATGTCACCTCTTGCCAAGTCCTCTGATCAGATCTTTTTTTACTCACTGCATTTAGCATTAAAATGTTCACACATCCTGAAGGGAAGGAAGAACAGAAATTCCACATAATACAGGCCTTTGGCAGACACTGTTAATCCAGGCAAGCTACATAGCTAGCATTCTTCAGATACAATCGATTCACTTGGGAGTTGATCCTGCAGCCTCAATTACAATATAAGCTTCCGCAGCGTCACGCTACACTGCCACAGTCCAATCTCAGATTAATTCCTGCAGTTTTGAGGAATATTTCTTCAGACTAATCACCTTTTTAAAAACACGTATTTTCTCCAGTATACAGACTGAAATTGTGCATTCGTATGATTGTACATTCTGGCTGGCAATAGGTTTCTTTGAAAAGTCTCAAAGATATGCAAAAAATAATTTCACCAGCAATGCCTGAAGTGTTCTAGGCAGCATTTTAAATGTATATTTCACCCAGGTATGGCTGTTGCCACTGTTAACATTACCCAAGTGTTGTTTTGTTAGTTTAGATTTGACAGTATTTGTGCTTCCAGTCTCAATCAGGGAAATAACAAAGGCCACAATGACAGGGTCACAGTTCAGAGGTCAAATGGTTTAATTGTTAGATGCAGACAAAGAATCAGTTTACTGGCTTGAGAGGGGGGGTGGGGGTTTGTGCAGAATACTGGACAGGGTGGGCGGGGCATGGGTGGAGTGTGGGTTTCGGTGTCCAGTGGAGGCCCCTCCTCTTCCACAGGTCCTCCTGCCGATCTCAATGTGAGCTCTCGCAGTGGGACCTGCCCGTCTCATTCTCATTCTGCCGTTTCAGAAAGCTACACAAACACAGGGTTTCATTACGGAAAGCTCAGCCCCAGGAGCACTGCGACCTGCCAACTCATCAGGCCCGCGTCAAATATCTATTTGAAAAACCTTCGAAAACCGTTGCAGCACCCAAAGTGTTTTTGAATTAAATATGAATAACAGAAACAACCACCATATGAAATAGCAGTGCGTCTGAACCCAATACCCAAAATGCACAGACGTACAGAAATGAGCATCGTATTGAGATTTTTTTTGTCCTTAAGTCGACCAATTATTTGTGGAAGGCAGCCAGAAAATGAGAGTCCCAAAAAAAGTGAACATAAAAATGGAAAATGAAGTGATGAGCATTTGTGGCATATAATATTACACATTTCGGTGCATTTCTCTACACGTTGACATATGTATTTATTAAAGTTCTAGACAAACAGATCCAAACCAGCTCCAAACAGATATAGACAGTGTTGTGTCTGCACACCCCTAATATGAAATAAGAAGTTTTGTCCAGACTATTGGGTAAAATACGATTTTTATTTTAAAACTGTCAGTAACCGTAAGCGTCTATTTTCCTGGTGTCTTATGCACATTTCAGATAATTCTGACCCAGGTCTGTAACTTGTCACATTGATTTCACATATTTAATTTCATATATTAGATTGTTGAAAAACAAAAACTCCTCACCAGTCCATAGTCATCCACATAAGAGAATTTCTCTTCTCTATACTGGTGCCTTTTCTTCATAAAGGTGAGGACAACCCAATCACAGACAATCGTAACCTACAGAGGGAAAACAGACCAATCGCAGGCCATGGTTAGCCGCAGAGAAACAGAAATGACCTATCAGAGTAGAGGTGTCCTACAGAGGAAAGGAGAATGCCACCAGCAATTCAACAATTCAGCAATTCACAGACACCAACAGCCTACAAAGAAACATAACAGACCGAAGACCAATCACAGACAAGGGTTATCTACGGAGAGACAGAACAGGCCAATCACAGGCAAGGATGCCCTACAGAGGGAAGAGAATGCTATATTGGAACACAACAGTCCACAGAGGGCCCACAGACCAAGAGCAGACAAGGGTTACCAGCTAATAGGAAAACCATGCTGTCACCACAAAAGGGGCTGTCTACAAACAATACAGAGCTGGCTGGAAACAATCACAAACGTGGGTTACATTTTTAAAAAGTCACAACAGGCTAATCACACATGAGGGTTGCCAATATATAGACAGAACTCACCGTCCCTAATCAGAGATGAGAGTTTTCTACAGAGAGCCAGAGCTACCCAAATACAGAGAAGGAACCAACCAACCACAAATGAGTCACAAGGAAAGAAAGGAACACGGCCAGTCACCTAGCCAAGCAATTTCACACAAGTAACTGCTCTACCAGTTAGCCCTGGTCCCCGAGAGCATGATCTGGCTCAGCTCATATCTGAAATTTAAAAACACACAATATCATCGTTACTGCACTTCTAGGTCAGCAGACATCCGCAATAAGGCCATCATATGTGCAGCACATTTATATGTACTGTATACCTGTTTTAATAATTCCATTTATCAAATAAGATCATATGTTTATAAGATTATATGTTTCCACATATGAATGAGTATTTGTGGTGGGTGAGGTGAGTTCCCACTCATCCCTGTAAAGCACTTTGAGCGTTCGGAAAAGTACTATATAAATGCCATGTTTCATTCATTCATTCATTCATTCATATTCTACATGCATTTATCTTACAACTGATGCATGTTCTTTGCTTGTGCCATTGGTAAAGAAGTTGAAAACAGAGCCCTGCACTAAAGCATGATTAGACACAGATTCCTGGCCTGTCTATATCAATGTGACCACCAAATCTTTCCCCAGTTCAAATGCCTGACTGACCCCCAACCCCCCCCCCCCCCCCCCCCCCTCAGGTTTTTGAGCACCGCCGCCACTGATTAGAAACGTTTTCGCCAGGAGTTGTGACATCACTCACCAGCCCGAGGAGAGCGAGCCCAGCACCAATGTTCAGCAGCATCGGCACAATGCTGAACTTCCCCGCCTTCACCATGGAAACAATGCAGATGTCACCGTCACAATATAACCGCGCTGTCGTGATACTGACAACACTGTCACAGCATCAATGCATCATAGTCACAATATGGACAACAGTGAAATGTAGTCACGGTGCGGTCACAATAGAGACAATGCAGTCGCAATATTGTCACAATATTTTAGTCATGATACTGTCACAATACAGTAGCAACACAATGCCGTGATGATATCATCCCAGTATAGTTAAAATAGAGTAAATGCTGTTGCGAAATGCAAGGTGCACTATTAAGACAATGTGGTTTTGGGTCAATACTGTCACATGACATGATACAGTCACTACAGGGACACTGCACAATGATATATTCACCAGAAATACAAGTTGCAATATCAATATCATAACATTTACATTACATTCAGGATAAAGTTAACCGAGCAAAATTATACAGGCACTAAAGTCATAAAGCAATGAAAACAAACCTATGACACAAAGGCTTTACTGGACATTCTGATTGGTGAGCTGTTGTGTGAATCATTTATCAATCAATCATGAGTAGAATTACAAATCCTAAAGAATTTTCCTCGTCTATCCACAGATAATGCACTTGAGTGAAGGCTCACCTTGCCAAAAACCATGACATCGAAGCGAATCCCGAACCCTTTGATCAATGTTCTCACCTCCACGTCATCGGCAGTCCTGTAGTATTTTGCAAACCTGCAAAGCACATCAGAACCGACCTAGAGCACCCTGCACATAGACATACCACGCCACTGCGCTACTCTCACCTGCGACCTTTTGGTCAGAAAGTGCCAAGAGACAGCGCCAGTTGGGCCTGTACCTGAAGTTGTACCCTGGGGCCACGTTGTTTTCGGGTTCCTTGTTGTCCAGCCGCCGGAAGGTGTACCGGGGCTTGCACCAGCTGGCCGGCATGTCCAGGTCACAGTCCCACCGGATCTGAATCCCCATGACTCCGCCCTAACGGAGAGGCACACAGCGGGACTCAGGGGCAGCCCATACGGATGTATGAACCCAACGACCCTCCAAACAGCCCTTCGTTCCAGACACTAAACAAAAGACAGCACCAGTTGAATCCTGACCGTGCCGGTGCCAACTGTGGCTGGGGGATGATGGCCAATAGAGCATGCTGTGTCATGCTGACATCATGTGGGTGAGAGAGAGAGAGAGAGAGGGGGAGAGAGAGCAAGAGAGAGAGAGAGAGGGAGAGAGAGGGAGAGAGAGAGAGAGAGAGAGAGAGAGAGATAGAGAGAGAGGGAGAGAGAGCGAGAGAGAGAGAGGGAGAGAGAGAGAGAGAGAGAGAGGGAGAGAGAGCGAGAGAAAGAGAGAGAGAGGGAGAGAGAGAGAGAGAGGGAGAGAGAGCGAAAGAGAGAGAGAGAGAGAGAGAGAGAGAGAATGAATCAGTTCTGAGATTTAGAGAGACTGAGAGAAACCATCCGGGTGCATGCGTCATTGAGACAGAAGACGGGGAGGTACTGACCATCACCGCCATTGTCTGAAAGTCCTCCTGTGCGGCAGAGACGATGTACTTGAGAGAAAAGATGGGGCAGTCTGGGTCAGTGGTGGCGTTGAATATGCAGTGCGTCAGGTAGGTCTTATTGATGTGGGGCAGGATGTTCCTTCTGCAAGTGTCAACACTGGAGCTGAATGCGACTGAAGCACAACTGATCGCTACTGAACAACACATCTGAACATGACTGAGTATGACTGAACACATCTGAACATGACTGGGTATGACTGAACACATCTGAACATGACTGAGCATGACTGAACACATCTGAACATGACTGAGCATGACTGAACACATCTGAACATGACTGGGTATGACTGAACACATCTGAACATGACTGAGCATGACTGAACACATCTGAACATGACTGAGCATGACTGAACACATCTGAACATGACTGAGCATGACTGAACACATCTGAACATGACTGAGCATGACTGAACACATCTGAACATGACTGAGCATGACTGAACACATCTGAACATGACTGAGCATGACTGAACACATCTGAACATGACTGAGCATGACTGAACACATCTGAACATGACTGAGCATGACTGAACACATCTGAACATGACTGAACACATCTGAATGTCTGGGCTTACATTTTTCATTTTAGAAGCATGCGTGCTGCTTTGAAAAAATGTTAGTATAGAGCCTTGGTGACTGATCCAAATATGAGTGAAAGGGCACAGGAAGACATAAACACATGCAGACGGACTCACTTGTTGAAGTTGAACTTGGGGTAGCGGATGTTGTTCTTAATCAGCACAGTGAAGTTTTCAGCATCTGCCAGCATGGGAGGACTGTGAGGGCACACAGAGAGGAGCGCAGTCAAAACCCCAAAAACAAAAAAAACCCCTCTCTCCTGAGGGCCAGGGGCTGAAGCAAACTGTGGCAGGTTGGTGTTTGTGTGTGTGTGTGTGTGTGTGTGCCTGTGTGTACTCGAGTTAGCTCAGTGTACCCTCACTAGCCAGGGTCACAACCTTACGCTACTATAAGCCTGACCAGGTTGCTTATGGGACTATGAGTCAGATGAGGCCGACGCTCTGATGTAAGATCATCCCACCCAACCTCCAGGAATGTGCTTTGCTAAGAAACCGATGTTCAGCTGCTTCTTCAGATGAATCATAGTTTTGTGCAGGTAGAATTCAGACTGGAGGCATGGAAAATTAATGCAAGAAACGAATCTCATGGTAAAGCCTGGCTACAAAGCAGTAACTGGGTTTGACCAGCACCTTACACCTCACCTGCATCTTCCATTATATGCTACACCACAGCTGGAGGCAGTACACATACTTTATATTCAAACATCATGCAGCAGGGGATTCTGGGAAATGTTTCAGTGAGTGTGGCTACTCACACAGGTGGATCCACGTTCACTTCCAAGGGACACCAAGCCAGGACTTCGCAAGTCTTTACAGAGTCTGAGTAATTCACACAGTTACCTGTCTGCACACCTACAGGACAGCAAGGGAACTCATCAATAATGTAAAATAAATAAATAATTAAATAAATAATTTTAACACACACACACACACGTATATATACACTCACCGGCCACTTCATTAGGTCCACCTGATCAACTGCAAACTGCACCCGTTAACGCAAACATCTAATCAGCCAATCACGTGGTAGCAACTAAATGCATTTAGCCATGTAGACATGGTCAAGACGATCTGCTGAAGTTCAAACCAAGCATCAGAATGGGGAAGAAATGTGATTTAAGTGACTTTGTACGTGGTATGGTTGTTGGTGCCAGACCGGCTGGTTTGAGTATTTCAGAAACTGCTGATCTACTGGGATTTTCACGCACAACCATCTCTAGGGTTTACAGAGAATGGTCCGAAAAAGAAAAAATATCCAGTGAGCGGCAGTTCTCTGGGCGAAAATGCCTTGTTGATGGCAGAGGTCAGAGGAGAATGGCCAGACTGTTTCGAGTTGATAGAAAGGCAACAGTAACTCAAATAACCACTCACTACAACCAAGGTATGCAAAAGAGCATCTGTGAACACACACCACGTCAAACCTTGAAGCAGATGGGCTACAGCAGCAGAAGACCACACCGGGTGCCACTCCTGTCACCTAATGAAGTGGCCGGTGAGTGTGTATATATATATATACACAGTATTTATTTGGCACTGTACTTCAAAATTTTAGATTTGTTATCAAAATATTTAATTTCGTATTTGTATACATCTAATATGAAAGCTGCAGGCTTCACAAGGTGGACTAAAGGGGAAAGGCTAGTGAACCCACAAAAGGAGAAACAAGCTGCTTTGTGGTTAAGCTTCGAAGTGAAACTCGAAAGCTGAACTCTAACGTTGGAAAATTTTGTGTGCAGGCTGAACGTTCCTAAACCCCTGAACCTCAACTCTGAGATCCACTTCCAGATTTGACCTCATTTGCACTTTCACCAGACACTTTGCCCAACTCCCTAACCACTTTACTATAGTTCCATCCTCAGTGAATCAGTCTTTCTGAAGCCTACCATTTCCCCGCACGTCCTTGAGACCTGGGGTGCAGTCTCTGTCCGACGAACAGTTGGAGTTTGGCCCGGGGACCTGAACGACAGACACCGTCAGTCTCACCTCAGTTTCCCCCGATGAAAATGAAACCCAAGCGCCCAGGTAGCCAAACGTTTTCCCAGGGTTCAGTTCTGGAGGCTTCTCTGTGTTGTTTCACATTAAACTTAAGATGAACATTACAGTAGACATTACGATCTGGAAAATACATTCAATGATAGCAGCAAAGATAAAGTGCTGTAAAAACTGCTACTGTTGAACTGTCCATTCCTGTAGCCAAATCATTTTGGCCAAATCATTTTTAAATTGTGTGTCATGGTTCTGTGTTTTCCCTCTGTATTTCCTTGTTGGGCTGCCAGATGGCTAATTGTGTTTTTGTTTTCAATTGTCCTGTTATTGTTTGCTGGTTGTCTCATTTTCCCTTCCCTCTCTGTGGCCTGATTGTTCATTGTGCCCTCCTGTGTCTCGTCTGTGTCGTGTCCATAAGTTTCCCTTCCCCCTGACTCAGGTACTGGATCCTTGTTGTTGGTTAGTTTGTCTGGTCATGTTCCTGCCCCGTGTGTTCCTGCCCATGTTATGTTTGCAACGTGCTTTTGGACTTTTGTATTCTCTTGTTTCCTGCGTTTTTTTGAAGCTTTTCTTTGTGTTTGTGAGAGTTGCCCTGCGAGGCTTTTTGTTCCCTTTTTCTTGGCGTTGTAAGTAAAGTCTTGGTTCTTCCTATTTTCGAGTTTTGTGTTTTTCCCCGCATTCTGCATTTGGGTCCATTCCCTCGCCCACCCTGACAGTATGGTTAAATTACTTGTGTGGTTAAAATGTCTTGAATAGAACCCATTGCCCCAGAAAGATATTTATCTGCAGAAGTACTTTTACGATATTTGAGTCAAACTTCATAAAGGTGATATCACGTCATAGTCATCCCACACCATGTTTGATTTCCGGTGCAAGTGATGCAGAGCAGAGAGAATCATGGGATGTGTTTAGGGGTCTGCCCTACCTCAGGGCAGCGTGACTGCGTTTGGTTAGCGGTGATGATCATGTTTGTTAGCACAAAGAAGGAACTCTCCTCCTGTAATGAAAAAAAAAAACAGAAAAAAAGTGAAGTGGTGTAAAATTACAACTTGGATGTCATAATACAACCCCGTCTGGAAAAACCGGTGTAGATGTGGTATGTCTGATATGTGATCCATAATCAGTAAAAACCTTTTGCAATACCAAAAAAGCCACGTTTAAAAACTCCCTCTACAGCAGCAAACCGTACAACATAATTTCACCATCTAATACTGAACTCTGCAATTCCACAATGCAACTCCATAAATATAACATATTCCTAAGAGCCCAGCTCACAAACACTGTTAACCTAAACAAGACAAAAAAAAAAGAAATTAAAAAAACTTTAAAAAACTAAACTAACTAAACAAAAGTGATCTCAACTGCAAGTGACATATCCTGAAAATGAATCCAGTTAAGCAACAGACACTCTTTCATCCCCCTACCACTGCTGTGCAGTGTTAAACTGGAGTGGCTTGATTCACCAAGCAGTGTGTGACACAGCTGTAGGGGCCAAACTAAGGGCCTTGAAGCACTGCCAGTAAGAACCCCAGGCACCAGGAAGTGAACCCTCAATAAAGGAAATAAAACCTTAGAAAACAGCAAGTGGAGCCCTGGAGGACAGGAAGTGGGGGCCTAGACACCAGGAAGTGGAGGACTTTGGAGTATCGTGTACCTCCTCCTCAGATGTGGGTGCTACCTGAGGGGGGATGATGTAATCCGCCACATCCCAAACGCGAAGGCCCAGGTCAGATGTGTTGGTGAGGGCGACGCCCTTCACCTTGGTGGTGACTGAGCTGATGACGGAGTCTGTGTCTTGGTAGCCCCTCTTCAGCACGCAGACGTACCTGGACAGGTGAGAAAGGGGACACCTGGCACTCGCCTCTGAAAGAGTTTCCACTTAATAACAACCTGTTCTTAAATTCCAACCCTGAGGACTATGTCGGTAGACGGAGTGTAGCACAGTGGGTAAGGAACTTCTCCTTGTAACCGCAAGGTCGTGGGTTCGATTCCCGGGTAGGACACTGCCGTTGTACCCTTGAGCAAGGTACTTAACCGAAATTGCTTCAGTATATATCCAGCTGTATAAATGGATACAATGTAAAAAAAAAATGCTATGTAAAAAAGTTGTGTAAGTCGCTCTGGATAAGGATCTCCTAAATGCCTGTAATGTAATGTAATGTAATGTCACCTTCTAGTATTCAGTGTATTTAAGCCCTTAAGTCACTCATTTGCATCAGAGTCCATCCATCTTGATCCAAGGCCTAATTTGAAAAGATGATTGAAAAGGAAACCACAAAAACCTGAGATCCATGCCTTAAAGCACTAAGCAATGCACTGGGCAACACTGATTTCAGATTAGCGCTGGCAAAATGCTCACTCCACCTGACCCAAGAGCACGCGGTAGCCGGTGCAGATCAGAGATCAGGCTTGCCGAGGAGAGACAGTATTTGGGCTGAAACGCAACCAACACACTCCAGGGTTCAAAGGTCAGCTCCTGCATTCATAACACTGGGAGAACACTGGTGCCGCTCTAGGATCAGATTTTCACTGACCGTGCCGTAACCTTATCTATTATAAGCTAAACTCTCTCTGAACTTGTGTACGGGTCTTAGTTTTAGGTTTGATTTCCAGCCCACTCGTTTGTGGTATACATATTATTTGTTCAGTTAGATTACAGATAAACGGTCAAGAGGGGAAAAAAACCAGAGTAACAACCCAACAGACTGTTTTGTTAAAATTAAGTGTTAATTACATATAAACAGTATGCATATTATTTGTTCAGTTAGATTACAGATAAACGGTCAAGAGGGAAAAAATCATAGTAACAACCCAACAGACTGTCTTGTTAAAATTAAGTGTTATTTACATATAAACAGTATACATATTATTTGTCCAGTTAGATTACAGATAAACGGTCAAGAGGGGAAAAAAACCAGAGTAACAACCCAACAGACTGTCTTGTTAAAATAAGTGTTATTTACATATAAACACCATACAGGTTAATGCTGTCCACTATCTCTTGGCGTAAGTCTTTATGTACTCTGATTAATCTTTGTCTTTATTTTAGTCTTGGACTCCATCTTACCTGACACCACAGGTTGTGCAGATACTCAGCTCTGTACACTTAACATTTACAATTATGTGTCTTTACCACTGAAGCCAAAAAATGATAATTTGATGCACTGACCGTCCCCACCACACACATTCACATAGCCACCATTCCACAAGACCGTGGGGCTTTCTATAAGGTAAAGAACTATTCATATAAACCACACAAAGCGCCTATTCTTACCCAATTACGCTAGGAGATGCTTCTGCATATACGAAAACAAATTTGGAGAATAATTAGGCTCAGTGAGAAATTTTAAAGACGCCGGTAAGGAAAGTGAAGCAGACATTTGGATGCAACTTTATAGCTCAGAACCTACGTTTCAACCGCGTTACACGTTTCAAGTGCAACCCCGTTACACCCATAAAACGATACATTAGTCAAGGAGATGGTGATCCGTGTGTTTCTTTAATTGCGGAATAAAAAGTCCTAAAAAGTCTTACCCGATCACATAAGCAATGATGACTGCCTGGATCAACCTGTTGACTGTTCCCACTCTTTTGCTTCTTATCACTAGAATTTTAGGGGTCGCGTATTCGAAAAAACTCTGACAGATAGAGGCGCAACACCCTTTATCAAGTGTCATGTTTACGTTTATATTTGCTGAAAAACAGTAGGAAAGGCGGTATGCTAGCTTTCTCAGCCTCTTTTATGAGATCGCACTCATTCCCGGTGGTCACGGGATTTGTGACATATTAACGTGCCCACTTAAAATACATCCGCAACTCTCCAATAAATCCCCGTCAACCTTAGTTGATCTTCCGCATGGATTTACCGAAATCTGCCCTGCGTCATGGCGTTTTTAGACTTGCCATCCCACTTTTTAAATTCCGTTAAACTTCGCCTGACCTGCAATAACACTACAACTGTAACTAGAGGGCAGTAGTCGAATGAGTGCTTGAGACCAAAAATGAACGGGCTAGGAGTCCGAAATCACCATAATGTTTACCTCAAAGGCCAGTGTCTAATGGATATCTTGGCATTAATTTCATTATCCATTGATGTAGAAAAAATGATCATGAAATACTGACAGGTATCTTAGTTTTCTAACACAGCAGGAGTTTCGAGAGCAAAGACGCTCGTGCTGTGGCTACGTAATACTTATTGGCTAAGCATGGTTCTGAATAGTAAGCTATGGATCAGCAGGACGTTGTGGTTACGTGTAACAACATCATCTTTAGTCTTAATTAATAAATGTGGCTATATTATCACTGATATTTATTTCTGTGCTGCGAGCATTAAGATTCTTGGATGCTAGCAAACATAAACACAGTGCCTTAAATCGAGTCCAAACTTAACCTGTATACGCACTTTTCAGGTTCAACGTAATTGTCTATTAGCCAGATATTTGAAAAATGCTAACTTAAAGTTGTTAGGACTATACAACGTAGTAAAAAGAAGGCTGTATTTCCTAAATATATACAGTGCCCTCCAGAATTCTTGCTACTCTGAATGAATATATTAACATGCTGGATAAAATGTTTGATGAGGTTGGAGGACACACAGCAAGGGATCTGAGTCTTCTGAGACCATTTCCCCACGCAGAATCTCTCCAGATCCGTCAGATTCCTTGGTCCTCTTCACTTGTGGGCTCTCCTCTTCCTCACACCCCCACAGGTTTTCAGTGGGTTTTAGGCCAGGGATGCCCACTGCAAGTGCTAGCTTTGCTGACCTCCAAGATAGAACCAAATCCTACAGTTCTTCAACTGTGATTTCTGTCAGGACCACTGTCATCAAAGTAGAACTTTATTGACAATAAAGGCAATACGGTTATGTTTGGCGGTATGGCTCTGTTCTGGAGCTCTCCCGCCAACCATGCAGCCCGCATGGATAAGGCAGGGAGGCCAGCAGCCAAACCCCCCTAGAGGGGTACACACAGAACAGATCCAGCAGCAAAGCAAGTTCTTAACACATAGGGATGGAGCAATACAAATTCTTAACACACAGGAATGGAGAAATACAAATTCTTAACACATAGGAATGGAGCAATACAAATTCTTGACGCATAGGGATGGAGCTGGGGTGGTGGAGGGGATTTACGAAGCAACGTGCAGCGCTTGCATGCAGGAGGAGCAGCCGAATGAGTAGAGGGAGGCTGTTTAAGTAGACCGCCCTGTTAGTGAATGTACTGTGATAGGCAAACATCACTCAGCTGAGCCATCAGCTGATTCAGCCGGAGCTCTTGACTCTCGTGGCCTGCCAGAACTACGCGATGCTCCATCCTTGGAGAATTTTGTCACATCATCATCTTCACTGTGCGTGGGGGCAAAACATGCATACTTTTTTCAGACAGGCTCACCACAGCTCCAATTGTTTTAAACATTTTTTTATTTTTTATTTTAGTATTTCCTTAATATTTTTATAGCGTTTGCCTGGTTTATGGAGGTCAACATCTTTTTGACAATTTTTTGTTGCCTAACACTCCCCAAATTGATGGATGACTGAAGGAGTTTGGCATGTGAGTCACCTCATATTTATGATCCCAGTGAGACAGGAAGTCATGGATGACCGCCACCTGAGAGCTTTTAAAAACTTGGATGAACTTTAATATAAAAATATTAATGGAGGTCTACTTTCAGTAAATCTTGTTCATAAGAAGTTCTAGTGGTTCCAGTATTTATTATTAATGAAGATTTTTTTAACGAACAAATTTACATAAAATTTACATAACTTTAATTAATTACTTTTAATTAAATTTATCTCATATTTTGAGTTCAAGATTAACCTGATAAACAACAACATATTCATTGCTTTTTTTTTTGCTCATCTTTACCAAGAGTGCCAACACTTATGCAGGGCACTGCAAGAATTTCATATGAAGGGTTTCTGGGCATAATCAGGTACATTGGTATCTCGTTTCAACAGGTAAGTTTTTGAGAGAAGTTTATCATTATAACAAGATGCTGAACGGAAAATGGATTTCACTGTGGCTACAACATACTGCCCTAGATCACCAATCAGAACACTGTCACGCCTGGCGTGCCACCCTCCCCTCTTGTTTTCACCTGACTTTGTCTTTGCTCTCATTGGCCAGGGTGCTGCATGCTGTCGGGGGTGGCAGTCTTGATTGCACTCTCTGTTGCCTGATTGTTCATTGTGCCCTCCTGTGTCTCGTCAGTGTCTTGTCTATTTAAGTTCCCTTCTTCCCTGACTCAGGTGCTGGATCCTTTTGTGTGTACTTTTCGGTTTGTGCTTCGGTGTGTGTCCCCATGTGTACTTCTGACTCTGTGTTTTGTTCCGAGTGTGTTTTTACCCTGCCCGTGTTCTGGTTTGGCATTGTTTTGGTTTTTCTGGGCTTTCTTTGTTTTTGCGTTTTACGAACTCTGCTTTGACTTTTTGAAACTTGCCCTGCGTGGCTTTGTTTTTTTGATCTGCTTGGTTTTTTGGTTCTTATTAAAAGTTACTTTCTCGGATTGGATTACCCTTTTGGATTGTGAGTATTTTTTGACTCAGCGTTTGGGTCCATTCCCTCGCTGCCCGTGTCAGCCATTTGTTGATTATGTATTTTTCAGGCTTAGTTCAGGCTGCTCTGCACACCTATGATTGCCTCTATTTAATACTGTCCTTGCGGTGGAAGTGCCCTGACATCCGAGTGATGTATTGTTGTATAAAAATGGGTTTACAGGAGAACGAAGGCGGGAATTTGAGATTTTAAAATTCACTTTTGTTTTGTCATCACCTCTTGGTCAGTTAATCCTCTAAATTGATGTAATGGAAAGGAATTCATTTTTCACACTAGCTTCAAGTAAACCTCAACACTGCCTCACACGCTGGGATTATATCTCTTCAGTAAGTCTGGGGAAAGCAGCACAGCCCAATCCAATGTACACGCACAGGACTGTGACACAGGAAATATTCATAAGCTATGCATAGTCTCTCTCTTCTGACCTGAAACTCAATGCCATAAAACCCAGCTACTTATACATGCATGCTAAACAGAAGTACTGTCAATCCTCCTTGTACAGGTTCATGAACAGTCTTAACTGACAAAAGTTTCTCACAATGCACTCTGTTCCAACTTCGACCAGGAAATATACAAGGAAAATGTATTTATTTTTAAGACTGTGATTTCTTTTTAACGTTTTCCCCAATTTGACCAGTTGTATTTGATACTTCCTCTTCCAGAAAAAGAAACTGCTCACGGTGTGAGAAATTAAAATCATAAAAACCACAGACTTACATCATGCTAGTTCTTTCCCAACACACACTGCATTTCAAAATGGTATTCTAGCCAATTTCATACAAAACGTGGTCACCAATGCACAAATCAGTTCTGAGGACTGAAGTGTTCTCAGCCTAAAATACAATCTTATAGGTTTATTAGGTTTTTTTGCAGTAATTCATCTAAACAGACCACAGCCAATATTAAACATGGATAATTCAGTTGAAAATTTGCACAGCAGTGTAGCATAATGATTAAGGAACTGGCCTTATGAAGTTGTGGGTTTCATTCCTGGGTGTGGTGCTACCATTGCCCGTTTGAGCAAAAACATGAACTGCTTCAGGTAACATTCAGTTTACAAAAGTATCAAACTCCAAAAAAAACAAAAAAACAATTTTTCTATGCCAAAAATGCCTCTGCATTGTAAGCTGATCGTAAGAACAGAAGCTGCCGAATGGCAAAAGTGGAAAAACTGATAACTGTGGAATAATAGTGGGGGGAAAATACACAAAAAACAAGACTGGCAAAATAACCACTTTCTTCTGAATTTACAGAGGGACCGGCCTTCCCTCTCCCCTCTAAACCATAGAGGCCACGCGTGGAACAGCACAGCGGTTCACTCCCCTTCCCTCTGTTCACTCCCCTTCCCTCTGTTCACTCCCCTTCCCTCTGTTCACTCCCTTTCCCTCTGTTCACTCCCTTTCCCTCTGTTCACTCCCCTTCCCTCTGTTCACTCCCTTTCCCTCTGTTCACTCCCCTTCCCTCTGTTCACTCCCTTTCCCTCTGTTCACTCCCCTCCCCTCTGTTCATTCCCCTTCCCTCTGTTCACTCCCTTTCCCTCTGTTCACTCCCCTTCCCTCTGTTCACTCCCCTTCCCTCTGTTCACTCCCCTTCCCTCTTCTCAGATGAGGAGGGAAAGTCTGTTGATTTGAGATAGAGAACAGGGCAAGTTCTGCTTTCCTTTTCATTGCTGCTCTGACTGTAATTAACATTAGACAATGATGAAACGTAACAACGGATTATGTAACAAAAAAAGTCCACCACTCCAGCAAAGCATGTACTGAATGAACCCTTAACAGCCAAAAATAAGTTGGAAGTTTCCACGATGAAATGCAAATATTTCCACTACAGTGAACCTGGCAGTGGCTTATCAAACTCAGCCAGAGAGAAAACCCTCAAAAGTGAAAACGAATAAAATACATTTCCTTTACAACTTCATATTTCTTGAATACTGTAACTTTCTAGAAGCTGGTAACATTCAAAACTCCTTCTGTAGATCCTAATCTAGAACATAACATCCAAGATTCCTTAACATTCCTTTTAAGGAATCACATTACTATGGAAGTATAAACATTTGAAATTTTTAAAATCATATTTAGAAATTTGTTCTGAATATTGGTGACAAAACATATTTGATAGTATTTCAGTCAGTAATCCGTAGATTTTACTAGCTTCCAAAGGATCAAAGTATTCAATGTTAAGTATAATAGCCAGGTCTACCGTGAGCATGTGTGCAAGCAATGTATTCTATGAAGCAAGCCTACAGTTACAGTAGTGCATTTGGGAGCAATAAAAAGAAGTTTAAAGGCGCATGTTGCAGAACCAGCATTAATTTGTTATATTACCAATGGCTTATTAAATCAAACACGAAACATAACAATTAACTTTGTGTGATCAACTAACATTTTTTATTGGTCAAGAAAATAAAGTTTAAGGAGACAGTGGATTTAAAAAGAAGGTGGCTAGCTGTGTCCTTTGTGGAAAAGGTTCTGGGAAAATATGACATTTTTATGCCAGTGAGTTGTTACAACCGGCAGTAGAGATTCATAATTAGAGGCAACAGTCTGTCTCCACCATGTGACCTGCAGGGATTTAAACTTGTATTTCAATGATCATCCTCCATCCATCACAGTCATGTGACTAATCATTCAGTTAGAAACTCAATTGTATGATTAGTCAGTAGACTGTGCTGTTAGAGTGCCTAGAGGGACCCCTGGAGGATAACCACTGAAATACAAGTGATCAATATAGGGTGATTCAGAAAAGAAAGTGAACATAGACAGAAGTTTAAATGCTGCAAAAAGCCACAGGGTCTGCTGGCTTCCATTGTTACTTTATCAACTAGACTTACCAAGGTGGTGCAAGTGGGATAATTGTTTGAGATGTGGAGTGACAAAGAGGCTATCATGACCTCTAGCGGACGGAGGACTAAAGTACCGTGCAAGAAGACAAGGGGAAACGAACCGGTGGCCCTTATTCACACTGTGAAGTCCTTCAGATTTATGTTAATCTGATGGCTTATGACACATACTATGGCAGTGGCTTTAGTCTCAAACACTTGCACAGCGGTAGACTGCAAGAGCCAACCAGAACTAGATTTCTAGAATATTTCTTGAAAATTTTTTACCATTTATATATCGGTAAGACTTGAATACAACACTGCAGTACTCTCCACAAAGCATGTCACTAATCAACACCTTCAATCATGTGGAAGTTGGGAGTTTGTTCAGAATATTTGGGAAAACATGTTTCTTTAAAAATTCTGCATAATATGGAGCAATTTTCTTACCACTGTCTAAAGTTTCAAACTATTTCAAATAATGATTTCCCCAAGTTGGCCTGGAATCAGCTGAAGACAAACACAGGGAAGGGGTTATGATTAAACTGTTTGGGTTTGAACCATTAACCCCCTCCGCTGGCTTGAAAGCAAGGAGCTCAAAAAAACATTTTCACGATGCGAGGTTTGAAGCGCTCCAGCTTGCTGCTGTCCATGGAATCCACCGTTTTGGCAGCGGACAGGATATCCTGGTGGGCCTCGTCGAAGAGATCCTTCCCGATCGCAGCCTGGACCCTGTCCCGCCAGGCTGTCAGCTTCGGCCTCCCCGAAAACACATCCATGCCCGCCCCCACAGGCTGCCGCGGTCCCCGAAAGCAGAGCACAGGGAAGAGAGAAAACACACCAGGTCACCGGGGCCCGGAACTAGCAAGTGACCCATAACGGGCTTGTGGGGTTAATTCTGCGTAAGTTCCATTCAGTTAAAACTCTGAAATTCTGTTTATGAATTGAAAAATAGACCATAATGTTCTACATGAATTTTTCAGTCAGTAAACATAATTTCTTTTCACAGTCAGAACAGACCCCGCAACCCTACCCCAGGATACAGATGAGATAGCGGGTATAGATAATGGATGGATGGATGAGTAAACTGAATTGAGAATGGAATTGACTCCCATACCTGTCGTTTAACAAACTAGTGGGTGGAGCTACCATGTCATTATAGATCCGAACCAATTGTACCATTGTGATTATTTTTCATAAAATTTGGGATGATGAATTGTACTTGTGAGCTTGCATCATCATTCCCTGTCAGCTTCAGACTGCAGACGGGCTGAGCTGCACAGCCATGGCAGTCAGTGACAGTATATAAATGGATGACGGGACGCCGCTATTTTCAATGAGTGAGATTGGATGCCGATCGTATCACTACCTGATCGGCCTCCTGTGCAATGGATACTGGGAACACACAAGACTGTGCAGGGGCCAAGTCTACGGTTAGGGATACAAAATATGTACTCCTTGTAGTAGCTGTGCTGTAGAATTCGATTACAGCAAAGGTTAGCATGCAAAATCTTTGCGATTCGCCAATCATCGTAGACATTTTGATGTATATAAATTATTCCTCATATTCTCAAAATAACTCTCTATAAAATGTATTGTGGATGATTTCCATATGGCAAACCTCCATTGGAGTTTCAGGATTTTTAGGGAGCTTATTCTTCAAACACTACAGCACAGTCCTTCGAGGTTGCAGGGTTATGATGTCATTATTTGCGCTGAGAAGCAAAAATCGTTACTTCTGCAGGCACGCGCTAGGAGAGAAATCCTGGGCCCCTGATTGCAGTGGAGGAAGATGATTGGTCAATGAGCAGATAGTGCTGGCGGGATCCTCCAGGGGCGTCACCGGCGCTCAGTCAGAGAAAGACAATCCCACTGATTCAAACTTTCAAACGGATTCAAACTTTCAAACGACTTCAGACCACGCACATGCTCCACTGCTTCTGCTTCTCCACCATTTTTATGTTTTAATTGTGTTTTTATTTGACTCTTTTTTCTGAATTGTACCTGCATGATCTCCACGATGGCCACCAAGTCAGCGAGGGAGATGTGCTCTCCGGCGATGAAGGGTTTGTCCTGGAGGAACTTCTCCTCCACGATCTTCAGTGACCCCTCCAGGTCCTCAATGGCCGAATCCATCTTCTCCTTGGGCACCTCCGTCTTCATGACCTTTGGAATCATTAGCTGTAGACAGGACAGACATCGGTCTGTATTTAGACACGTCTTTGCCCTTACCCAAAAACTGGATGATTCATTGATTGATTTGCTGATTGGTTGGTAGATTGACTGACAAGCTTACCTTGAGCCAGAAGATCTTAGAGCCGTGCATTCGGGTGGCTGTGTGTTGCCAAGACAGGTACTCGTTAACAAGCGCTCGTTTCTGCAGGTCGGCTGGGTACCAGTGATCAGGGGTGCGGAACTTCTCCGCCATGTACATCAAGATGGCGATGCTGATGAACGGGCCATGAAACACAAAGGAAGGAGGGCGTTCAGGGTCAGGTTGAGCCGGTTCGAGGGTCAGTTTGAGGGGGTTCAGGGTCTGGTTGAGGGGGTGCAGGGTCAGGTCGAGGGGGTTGAGGATCAGGTTGAGAGGGTGCAGGGTCAGGTCGAGGGGGTTGAGGGTCAGGGTGAGGGAGTTTGGGGTCAGGTTGAGGGGGTTCAGGGTCAGGTTGAGGGAGTTTGGGGTAAGGTTGAGAGGGTGCAGGGTCAGGTCGAGGGGGTTGAGGGTCAGGGTGAGGGAGTTTGGGGTCAGGTTGAGGGGGTTCAGGGTCAGGTTGAGGGAGTTTGGGGTCAGGTTGAGGGGGTTCAGGGTCAGGGTGAGGGAGTTTGGGGTCAGGTTGAGGGGGTTCAGGGTCAGGTTGAGGGAGTTTGGGGTAAGGTTGAGAGGGTGCAGGGTCAGGTCGAGGGGGTTGAGGGTCAGGGTGAGGGAGTTTGGGGTCAGTTTGAGGGGGTTCAGGGTCTGGTTGAGGGGGTGCAGGGTCAGGTTGAGGGGGTTGAGGATCAGGTTGAGAGGGTGCAGGGTCAGGTCGAGGGGGTTGAGGGTCAGGGTGAGGGAGTTTGGGGTCAGGTTGAGGGGGTTCAGGGTCAGGTTGAGGGAGTTTGGGGTAAGGTTGAGGGGGTGCAGGTAGAAGAAAAAGATGTGGTTGGTCTGGGCTGGAGGTGGGCTTCTTCTCATCCCTGTTCATCTTACTTTTGCAATGGCAAATCTATGTCTAACCAATCAGCTACCATACTTGATTACAGTATAATTGCAGTGTACCCCTAAATCCCAACTGCTAACCTCCAGTACTTTGTCTTTTTGGTGTACAGTACTGATACCCTTTCTGATTTAAAAAAAAAACTTAAGTTATGATAAATTCCATGAAGCTAAGCATAAATCAATTCCCTTGCCATTTCCTTTCTAACCATTCTATGCCATATGCCAAGCAGTCTGCAAACGTGCCAACATTACATAAATCATTGAAATCACACAATTTACAAATTCAGTAGCTATCCCATAGAGTCAGCCAACAAAGCCAGTTAGTCGTCTACTGTATGAACTATTACTGTAATATTGATACTGTATCGATCGTCTGCGATGTGAATTCGTTGCAGCTCTGACATATCAATTATATCAAACACTGACATAAATTCTCCTCTGTACGAATCCATCTGCTACAGGTTTGAGTGTTCTCCCACCTCTCGCCCATGGTGAAGTCCCCATCACGGATGGCGGGCACTTTGCGAATCATGTTAATCTTCCCAAAATCCTCTCCATACTGCTCCCCTACAAGAGAAAGGACAGGTCACAACATTTACCGACAAATGGCGAGCGATCAAGATGCCGTTAAAAAAATTGGAGAGGTATGAATTGTGTCCGCCAAATGCCAAAATGTAAATGATGATTAAGCATTTACAAATGACACAAGCTTGACCGCCATCCAACCCCCCCCACCCCCCCCCCCCCCCCCCCTCTTTTTTTTTTTAAACAAACCGATGCACGCAGTTTAAATATGAGCTTAATCAAGGCACAGGTACAAAGGCCACCTGTTCTGAAACATTGTAACGGATGCATGCCTCTGCCAAATTCTTTATATCCCTTGCCAACCGCAGCCAACGTATATGTCAAAGGCTTACCTATTGAGCCTGGAATTCTAAATTCCTGTGGTCTGATATAGTCCCTAAATATAAAACTTAGGCGTGCCTCTCACACAACTCGATTTTTGTTTTCGTTTAATTTGTCCACGGAAAACACGCATTTTAATACGTTATGCACCTTTTAAAATAAATAAATAAATAAATAAATAAATAAATAAATATAGCCAACATTTTCGTTTTTAACTGTCGCTAAAAAGTGTTTTAATAAGTACAAAAGCTAAATCTCACGCAAAAAGCTAAATTAGGGTAACTAATTAAAACACACTGCGAAAACAACACTATACTGTAGGTACGGGACTGAGCAAATCAATAACTAGGTACCAAGCAACTTTAAAACGCTCCTCTGCACAATGCTGTCTTGCATTTGTACGAGTCACCAACTGTCACCCGGAAACAACCTGATTTGCAGCCGCAGAATTGCACGATACAGTCGATATTTCCATAAATCTCGACAAGGTTCATGTACGGTTCATTTTCACTCTAATTGCATGAAACGTTATATTGCCAAGACTGACACTAAGCCCAGGAAACAATAGACATTCCGCCACTCTTTAGCTAGTTGTTCTCTTAACTCGATTTTGATCCTACCTTCAAAAAGCTTTATACTTTTGAATACGAATGGGATGTTGTTTTTCTTCGCAAAGATGAACACCGAACGGCAAGGTTGTGAAAACAGATCGAGGTAAAGTTCAAGTGCCATTTTCAATGCACTGCGCAGACCAAAGTGCTTTCACAGACCACTTGGAACGAATAGGACAACGACTGGACTCTTGTACTACTAGAAAAAGCAGTCACAAAACGCCACTCCCCAGAAACGCGCAGTGTAACTCAATACAATTAAGCCACGTTTCCACCGCAGGAACTTTACCCCGGAACTAGGAACCTTTTGAGGAACTCAGTGCGTTTCGACCGCAGGAACTAGGGTCTAAATTTAGTTCCGGGGGCTTTATTTTACCCCCAAAATTTCCTGCTCGGGGGGTAGTACTTTCCAAAAGTACTGGAACCTTTGGGGTGGGGGCGCAAGCGCTGAAAATTTCTGATTGGTCGACTACTTGCAGTGTTTTATTTCAACCGCCATGTTTAAAAATCTTATTTTCATAATAACTTCAAATCAAACTTGTATGTTATGCGGCGCAGTAGGCTAGTTTTGGTTATAGCCTGCCAACGTCTTGGAATTATAACTTGTGCTCTTCTGTTCTTTTCTTGCTTTAGTATTCGTTTTATAAAATGCTAAGCATTCGTGCTGGGACAGCATATTACGTTCCAAAACATTCAAACGGATTAATTCGGTTGCTGAATATTTTCTTCCGGATTTTCTTTGTTAGCCCGTTGTAATTGACTCAAAACGTTTGATACAGTTATGTGAGGTATGCGGTAGTTCTGCGTAATTCACATTGGTGAAATCACTGGAAATCACCTTCCGCACTTTTTGTCAGGGTAAAATAACAGGTTAATTCTAGTAATCGTCCCTTCATCTTTTTCAGACTGCCGTAATTTTACTCTGCCATTCTTCAATTCCACAAAAAGACCAGGAAGACTATGGACTAATTTATGGTGCATGTTTCGCATCTGGAGGTCACACTTCGCTGCTCGGCTAGCAGTAACTTCGAAGGAAAGCAAACGGTGGCTGTACCACTGCTAATTTAAATTTTCACGCAAGTCCGAGTTTTCGTTCTATTCTTGTCATTTTGCTGAACACATTACAAAGAATTCGGGGCGTTCACAAGAAATTTAACCAATCGAACAATGTAATACGTTGTAACTGGGGCAATGGAGTCAATGGAGGGGGAAGACCTAATAAAACATGGCAGACTATTCCAAAGCCTTGGGGCAGCATTGGAGAAGGCACTGTCGCCCTTGGTTTTTAACCGGGACCGAGGAACAGACAGGAGCAGTTGGTCAGAGGAAGAGGCCTGGAGGTGGAATAGGGGCAAAGGAGGTCAGAAACATAATGTGGAGCCAAACTACACCAGCCAATCAAAATGTCACGTACACACGCAAAATGGACTTCTACCTTTTTACCTCAAAAAATTCCCTCTCAGTGCAACTAGTAAGTTTGTGGCTCACTGTTAATATTGCGCCCTTCAGACCTTGGGCAAACCTCTTATGTATAGAAAAGCATGTTTTCAACATAGAAAAAATGGCAAGTTACTCACACATACAAACCACTATATGGCATTACCACTAGGCCTGCCATTAAAAGTACTGATATCAAAATTACACAAAGTTACAATAAGAAAAATTGGCCATCTTACCTAACACAAATTCAACATGCAGTATTTCAAAGCAATGCTGCTATCCAGTGCTTCTGAAATTACTTCAAGTAACTTGGCCCTGTGTTTTTTCATCTGACCATGTAAAGAAAATGTGGTCATTCTTTTATATGTGTCATATGTGTCATATCAAAGTGTGAAATGGCAACAATTTATAGTGTGAACAATGTTTCTGAATAATTTCAGCAGTTTCACACCAGTGTATATTTGTAATGAATACACAATATGTTGAAACAACTGCCTGCATGCAGCGCTTTGGGTGTATGGGAAGCGTATCTTGAATGAAATGCATGAATAAAATAGGTTTGTTTAGAACATTGTGTTCAGAAAGAAGATATGTTATTCTTTACCATTGCAGAAAAAATTATACTATTGTACCTATCTGGCAAAACTTCATGCGAATAGCAAGCTTATAGTACATAATTGGGGCAAACATGTCTGGATAGGTTTGTAAGATGCAATATTTATTTTATAGGCCTAAATATTTCAAAGTTTTCTGTGTATTTATTGTTAATTATTACACCTATACAGAGGTAACTGTCAAAGCAAGTTGTCGTGTACTGCCCAGTCATCAATGTTTGCTGGTACCATGTTGAATATACTTCATACGTTTAACTTAAGTTGTCCCTAAGGTGGAGATCCACAAGGAATAGGGAACACTCTCACTGTCTTCAGAGACACAGTTGAGGGGTGAATGTGCCATTTTATATTTACCCATAGCTGTTGAGATGGTGAGATTGTGGACAGACTGTGAGCCATGGGCTAATGTCACAACAACGACAGACTTGTGGTAGTCAGCACTGCGCCCTCACCGTGTGAAAGTCATGAAGTAACATCAAGTAATGACTTCCCCAGCTTTAATGTTTCGTTTCACAGGAAGAGGAAATCCTTCACACCCTCCTCAGCTTGTGGCTTCCACTGCTAGGCTTTCAAGGAGTACACAAAGAGTGGAAGTTTTCACATTTCATGTAAACAAGGTAGTCATACTGAGATGTGCTTTAAAAAAAAAAAAAAAAAAACGAGCCTTATCAAGAGAGCACCACTCTAAAAGCGAAACAATACAACACCAATATTACGTAAAAACCTATCTACCTACTTGTCTTGCTCTTGCTTAATGAATGCCTCAAGGTGACAACCAATGGGCAAGGAGCTGGGCTTGTGACCTAAAGGTCACAGGTTCGATTCCCGAATGAGACATTGCCGTTGTACCCTTGAACAAGGTACTTAACTTGCTTCAATATATATCCAGCTGTATAAATGGATGCAATGTAAAAAGTTTTGTAAGTCGCTCTAGATAAGCTTGTAATGTAATGTAACACCAGCCAAGAAGTACCAACACCTTTGGTGGCAATGGCAGATCACACTCTCTGGCCCTGCCACCACCCTGCCCACACACCACTTGCCCTGCACTCTAGTAGGCTTGAGTGCAACAACTTTCACAATCTTCTGTGGACAGTCGAGCCCTTAGCCTGATGCTCACAAAAAGCCGATCCCACTTCGAGTATGTAGCACCTGAGTGACCGAACAGGGCACAGGAGAGTTGCCTGCTCCTCCTTCGCACCCTGAAAGGGGGAGGACACAACACAGACAGCTCTAGCTCCACACCCATACTGGGCTCATGGAGCTCACTCACAGGCTTTTCTGTGGAGCGGGAGCTGCCATGGCTCCGCTTCCAGGAGACCGATGAGGGAAGGAAAGCAGCCTCAGGCCATCAGGGCGCCACGGGGAGCACCCTGTGGTGAAACCGAGCAATCCACCATAGGGTTGCCAGCAGGATCATACTGGACTCAGTGCACCCTCTACCGCCATCTGCTGGCAACCTGGTGAATCGCAAGAAGTGCACTGTGACAAACTGCCGGATCGCCACAGTCAGGGAACATCGCTGATCTCTACATGGCAGAACAAAGATCAGAGGCTAAGAAGAGTCTTTTTCACACATGTACAGATAATCTGTAACAGGAGGCTCTTTTCAAATTTGGAGTCACTAGCAGGTGGCTCGGAGTGGGCAGAATTGCTCATAGTGGGCAGGGTTTGCTCATTGTGGGCGGACCTCAGCAGTGGGTGGAACCTCCTCATTGTGGGTGGAGCCAGTAGGCCCTCTCATGCCAGCTGCCTCCCTCTGGCAGCAGAGGCTGTGCACCACGTGGCTGCCAAGGTCACAGTGCAATAACTGGCTACAGCAATCACACCTACATACTTGGCCTTACGAAGAGCTTGCATATAACAACCATATCATTTCATGAGTCTTTCAAATTTTAATCCAGATAAAATCAGGTGTAACCAATGTTGGTGCGTATGCCAGCTTCCTTACCTTTAGTTTCTGCTTAAGTGTGCAGCCCTCAGGCCAGGGCCTCTCCTGCAATCGTGAACATCTGCTGCGCTACTCTTCAGCATACGTAATCTGTATATTTAGTATATGTACATGCTTTGTTAGCAGGTTAAAACTGTAATGTGGACTATGACTCATCTACAACCATTTATGAAGTACTATGAATCATATAATCATATAAATCTAACCCAGTTCTTACATCTGTGCCAATAGTGCAAACAAATCTGTAATTACAGTGCTAACTGTATTTTGTCTAAATCATAAAATGAGATTTTGATGGCATTCAGTAGCCAGCACTGAAGAGGTGTGCCCACAGGGCACTGAAACTTTCCCATCCATTCGGGAATGCACAATGGCTTCAACTGGAAAGACTCACAATTTGATTTAAAGACTGTCCTTACAGAGATTTTTGTTTTAGCTGAAATGGGTCAACATTTTATGAAGTTTCAATTTAGTAATCAGTTGAAAGCTATGAGTCGGAGAGACATTGGCTCAGTGCTAACTGAGTTAGCATTCCGGGTTGCCACATTGCATTTGTACTGAAAAGTGGATCAATGGCTTCCAGATGTTCCAAACAGCTGCTTTTCAGTGCCCCTCCCCAACCGCAAATGCCCCACCCCAAAAATCCCTATTTGTGGTGACTGTTTATGCGAAAACTGGTAATGACTGCAAAATCAATTATAGATAGACTGAAAAAAAGTAACATCACACAGGTGGAATTTCATTGGACATAAAGTACCACAAAAATAGAGACGTACAAAAACATACTTCTTTAATGTCTGTTTTTAATCACTATCTTAATTCTAAAAAATTGCCAAGTGATGCATATACATATGCAAGCACAACCTCAGTTTCCTATGCCAAAGCTTTGCATTCTTACCCAAAAAAAATCAGCAAATCTTAAAAACTGCATTTTAGGAACTCCATAGATCCGTGATCTATGACTAAATCACACATTCCACCAATGAGCTGATCAGAATGAGTGATTTAATCTTAAAATTTGGCTCATTAAGGGGTCTGAGAAAGGTAACTAAATTCTACAGCCCACTCTGTGGGCAAATTTGAAAAGACTAAAATTCAGTCAAATGCAGATAACTGATTCAAAGGTATGCAATTCAATCAGACCATACTTTAGAAAAATCTAAATGATACTTATAAAGACTATATTTGAAATGACCACAGTTGACCTTGTCTACTCTGGACTATGTATTATGTAAGTAAGTGTACCCAAAATGGTTTCACTATCAATAAATTGCAGTTATGCAGTAGTTTTGTTTTAGTTTGGCTGAAGTTCGTATGCCCTTAATCAAATTAAAAAGCAAGGAGTGAATCAACATTTTTCCTCAACTTAAAAAGTTAAAAAAGACTACTTTTGTTCACATACAGTTTCGAGAAAAAGTGTAACCCTTCTGTTTGATTCTTAGTGAAAGTAAAGGGCAAATATTGACTGAATACAGGTCCAAGTGCGTCTGACTGAAACCGCATTAACATTCTTCCAAATATTAACACTGGGGGGAATCTTAAGTAAAATAGATATACGGGTGAATGCATGGAATGGCTTGTGTTGTCTCCAGGGGGAAATGTGGGCACGCCCCTCCACTACAGGAAACTCATCACAGTTCCCTTCTTTCCTACTTGCCAGGGCTCCAGTGGGTAGAATCTGATGACGATCCTATTGGCAAAGCAGGGAAAAAAAAGAAAATAATTTAAAGCTGTCAAATCAAACCATTCAGATAATTTTTCAGGACATGCAACCGTCGGCTTCCTAATTATGAGTTCGCTGAGTGCTGGATGCACTGCAACTGTTCTCACCGATCCTCGCTTAGGCCAAGTTCCCCGGTGAGGAACTGGAAGATCTTGGCGCTGTGTTCTTTGTTCTTCTCCGCCGTGTCGGTCACGCCGATGGCGGACACACACAGCATGACGCACGGCGCAGTGGATCCGGCCATGAGCATCGCCATTCCGGACTTCACGGACAAATTCATCCTCTGTCAGAACCAAATTACGACCGGTAATCTATCACAGTGTCATGTTTCAACCGCATAGCAGTTCTGAATAGTAAATTGCTTATAATGGATACACTTTTGACAATCTTAAATAAAAGGATTGCATTGCAGAATTGAGCAAAATGCATGCTAATACACTATTTTTGTTTTGTTTTTCAACGAGTTACAACGGTGGAGGTAATTCAGACATGAATCCCATTTCACTTGCCGCTATGTCATATAATTTGTTCGAAACACAATGTCACTACTTGCTATAATGCAATGACTTCAAATTAACGTTATACTGTAAAGCAATTTTGTGTCAATGGCCACCTAATAGACATAGTAAGTGAACTAACCAACTATCTCGCCAGCTCGCTATCACTGTTCCAAAGGGACTTACAGTAGTTAGCGAGCTTCATCTCATTGCAACTTACTTCTTCAGGTTTCTGAAGGGCAGCAGCCGTTGTTGAGCACAGTTTTTTCAAAAAATCATCGGTGAATTTACTTGCTGGCAAGTTACTTTCCAGCTCAATGAAAGGCATGATTGCATAAATTCCTATTCCAGCTCCTGTACAAAAATCTAATAACCTTTTACGCAATGGCAGCAGCACTTGCCTGCACCGGAAAGTGATCTCACACCTCTTCTATCCATTGGTTGGATCTTGAACCTTAAACTGATTGGTTGAGGATGAAACGCCCCTGACGTTTACTGACCAAATAGAAGCACGCGCTGCGTAAAGATTAGCGAATCTCCGGAGCTTTCGCTGAAAACGTGACGCTGAAACGCTGAACACTCATGAAGGTCCAGAAAAGCAAAAACAGAAAATAGTAAAATCTGGTCTTGTCTTCAGATCTTACAGTTACTTAGGATATATTCTACGTGTCTCCGTAGACGACTGACTGTTAGTGGAAATCGAAACTACATCAGAGGGATATTAAGACCCGTGTTTGTGGTGGAAACGCATAAAAACTAATGACCACATTAAGCCTAATTCCAGACTCAAAAATTCCAAGCCCTGCTAAGATTTTCAGACTATTTTGTCTATTTCCCCTCGATTTCCATACCTTTTTTTTTTTTTTACTGCACAGCGCAGGTGAGCAAGTGCTCTCTTCCAAAGCAAGTGCAATCTTGCATATGTGTAGATGCATCCAGTTTAAGTAAAATGAGTGGCTCAATCTACCTTTATTCTACATATATCTGGCTGTCAGGTATACAAGTACAGTGCAAGTGCCAACACTGCCACGTTTAAAATGAACTTTTATTTTACAACCTAATATACAGTACAGTGCTAAAAATCCTGTGCATTTCATGTTGACACCAACTGTTACAGCAGAGCAGATGAGTTTATGTTAATGTCCAAGAGCTCATAGTGAGAGCAGTTCAATGCCATTTGAGTGTTTTGTCTTGTTTTCCATCACCGTCCATTCCGTCAAACCAGTGATGTCACGCCTAAGATGAAAAACAAAGAACAAAGATAAGAGTATTCAATGACGCAAAACACTGATCGATTACACTTGACCGATGCATGAATTTTACTGTGACCAAAGACAGACGGGCAGTTATGATGAATCTATTACAGCACTTTTTTAAAAGGAAAAGTTTTTACTGTCTTTTCTTGCTGATCATTTTTTATTGATTTCCATACTTTACACCCCAACACCCATGGCATAAATCCAGTTTTTAAATAAACATCTCAAAGAAAAAAGAAGGCTCCGCACAACAACAGCTGCCTGAAGTGCGCTCAAAGTGTTACGTTTTAATAGAAGACTACGACAAAACTTTCAGTTAGCTTTCGTCAGTTTAAATAAACGTTTGACACTTTATGGCAAGCACTCATTCCCATTAAACACAGAAAAGTAAAGGTTATAAGAAGCTTACTGTGTGAATTAGGCTTACCGTGTGAGTACTTGCACTGCTTCAGTGCTTCGCTGAAGCCCTCGCACAGAGTGAGGTCACTCTGGGTCGTGGCACAGTCCAGGAACTGCCTCACTTCAAAATGGCAGGGACCTGGTGGGGGAGGGGCTGCACGGGGGGGCTCCTGAGGGTGAAAATACACACACACACACACACACACACACACACACACAGACAAACACCTTAGTAAGTTTATGATTTTACGCACAGTCAGTGCTTAAACTTCACTTAAATTCTGAAGTACTGCGTGTGAAGAAAATAGGGTCTGTGGTCATTTTTATGTCTTTTTTTTGTTTTGTTTAAATCAAAGTTGATCGTTCAAACCCGGGATCCAACCAGCACGTGCAAACAGCCCTCTCTTTCTGAGACTGGGTGAGCTACGCCTTAAGCTGACTACACCTGTGTGCCTCTCTACACCCTGCACATGTGACCGAATCTGTCCAGGCCCCCCGAGGTGAGCTCCGTACCTGGTAGGCAGCGGGTTTGGCGGCCTCTGGGGCGCTGCTGCTGGAGCCGCCGCCCCCGCCGAAGGATCCCGTGAGGGCGCCGCCGAGCACGTGCCCCACCGCCGACCCCACCGCCACGCCCGCGGCCGTGGTGGCCATCTGGGCCATCAGGCCCGGCTGCTTGGGCTGGGCCGCCGCCGCCGGCGCCAGGGCGGCGGGAGGGGGCGGGGCTGGAGCAGGGGCATAGGAGTGAGCAGGGTGGCTGCGGGGCAAAGAAACAAGACAGGCTGATTGGCACACTGGAATGTACCAAGTGGAACAACAACAAAAAAAAAGGGGGGGCGAGGGGGGGCTTCACTTCAGGATTCGGGTTCAATTTCAATGTAGTCACACCAAGAAGTTTTTTTATTTACTTTTATTTATGTATTGAATTTAAGGTCATTCACTGAGTTGGATTACCTTAAATGAAACTGACCACATCTCTGGAGAGGAGTCACTTAAGATTAAGTGTGATGTATTAAAATGTCTTTTTTTCCCACCTTTTATTACCCAATCTGCACGTGAAAGTATTAATTTGGTCAGTCAATCTTGAAGTGGTGACATAAATAGTTCATTAATACATGCTTTCAAATAAAATAAAAAATGTTACATTTCTTTTGCACAAACATTAGCAAGCAAATAGATGTTTGTTAATATGCTGCCTAATATAAATTCCAGTTTTGTTCATAATAATAGCACGATTTATTCTTGAACACATTTAGCTATCCAATATGGCACTGATGACGAAACGATTGCTAGAAACTTCCAGCGTAATGGAGCACGTCCTCAACTAACCATGTTAGGTATTAGCTAAGTAGCTGATGGTAGAGAGGTGCGTTTGTACGTTAATTCGAAAATGATAATAAAGCTTCTGAGTTACTATCAAATTGCTAACCAGCAAATGACATTGAGAAGGAGATTCTTGCGTCAAGACTGCTGCGCACTAGAAGGCTAGCGTGTCATCATCTTTTGCTCAACTTAGCTTACACGTAATTGTTATGACCTTTTACTTAGTGCACTTTGCATCGTGAACATGAACAAATCAACCATTCCGAGGAATCAAACTATATCCGAAAGTAGCTAAAGTTTGGTAGCATTAATAAATAATTAGCAGAAATGCCTGTCCGTAGGATGCATTATATATAACGTTAACCAATTTAGCTGGCTAGCCAAGCAGGCGAGAGTGAACGAACTTACTATGCGACCCTACTTTAGAGCATTTATTATATTGATTTTGCGACGCCGATATGGGTCAATTTATATTTTACATAATTGCTTAAAGCGTTCTTTGACTCGGTAATATAAGCTTGTTTTAGCTACCAGGGATTCCTTGAGGTATCATATATTCTATTTTGCACGGCGTTCGAGTGTAACGTCAGTTTACTTCGCATGTAATCGGTATACGGCGACTAGTTACAGCGATATTATTTAAGAGCTCTTACCTTGCTGGTGAAGGCGACGGACGACTGCGACTTCCCCTCGCCATTTCAGACACTTTCACGTTGCTAATATTATGAATAAATTGGGTTACTGTGGGTTCAGATACAAGAGACAGCTCGCTAACTCCTCTTCGAAGGATTGTCGCAACTGAAATGGATCATCAGATTCACCATACACGTGTGGATGACCTTGTGTGGGGGAAAATCTGTAGTACGCATGCGCGAAATTTGGTTACATAGCCGGTGTCGTCTTATTGTGCGTTTAAATAGGCCAGGTATTTTCTTTTTGTTGCAAAAATCTTTTCTTTTGCTTTTTTTTTCGAAATACACATTAAATATAGCCTATATATATGTATATATATATATACAAAGGCAGAAAAAGCAATAATATATAGCAATCTAACAAGTCAAGAAGTGGTATATTCCAAATGTCTTTTAAAGATACTAACTTACATAAAATTTTAATTAGAGTTAGATTCAAGTCTTCACAACAATTCACTGTCATTTTGCTTCAGCGTTCGTCAGTCCTTTTTAAGTATTAATATAGTATCCAATTTATATTTAGAATTGTATAAAGTTTAGTTTAGTCTTTGTTCGTGTACATTTGTGAATGTGGAATTTTCCATAAATCATAAATAAATTCAAAATATACCAAATGTTATGTTCCATATTTCCATCAGAAAAAATATAACACCTTGCGAACAACATTCATGTGAATCTCTTCATCAGTAGTCTTTTTGAAAAATCTTTCACACCAAAACACTTTAGTATAGATTCAAAAATAAATAATAATACATTACACATTTACTGTTACAGAAAATACATGCTAAATCAATATATTTTCTAAACTTTGCCATTACCTGGTTTACATGATAAAATGTGGTGAGTAATTCTGAATGATTCCCCTCTGTGTAGGGAAAATACATTTGTGTGTGCCTTCTGTAAAATAACATCTACTATGTGGGCATTTCTGTAATTGCAAGTAATAACAAATGTAACTGACTTTGCTTAAACAACTGTTCTCAGCAGCTGTGTCCTGTCTGTGCCACTTTTATCAGCTGCACTCCGGGTGTGGGTGGAACTGTTTATCACACTATATGACGCAGAAGAAAATACACAAAGACCACCGCAAACTGCATTTCTTCAGAGGATTACCGATGCTGTTCTTCTCTCCATGATATCATGTATTGAAGCTTCTCAACCTTGATTGAGGTCTCTGTGCAGAACTGAATTATTCTTCAATACTCTCAGATTTATTGGTGACACAATATTTTCTCGTAATACTCCAAACTTCTTTCCAATAGATATTTTTATTACTATGAATGCCAAAAACTCTTTACTATAGGTGCAGATGGTCCACATTTACATTTGGTATGGAGCTTGCCCTGCCAAGCGGTGACTTGGCGGATGGCAGTTTGGCTTCAGTAAAGTAGGCTGTGTGTGGTGAAGGTAAACTCCTGCATTTAACAAACAACCCTTTGAGACCTTTCTACAGCAGTAACACCTTGGTGAATTTAGCCGAGAGTCCAGCCTGCATAATATGATTACAGTGGCAGTGGTAGTGGTATTACCTGCTTTAGCATAATTGCACTGCTAAATAGAGAAATCTATGCTGAACATAGCTTACACCATTTACTCTCATTCTTTACAACTCTTACAGTCTGTGTAAGACTGTTCTTTTGCATTTTTCAAACATTCTTGTGAGGAAAAAGTTCGTCTTTCTAACTCTTATATGTTTAAAAAAACGTTCACTATTATTATAAATCATCTGCCGAGTTTTTGTAAACACTCCTGGGTAATAGTGTCTACAAAGTGTAAATACTGGGACTTGTCATGTGGGTGTAAGCACTTTTGCACTTGACTCCAGGACCACTTGGTGGCGCTCAGAAACCACTGTCGTATTGTGTGACGGTGGTGTCCGACCGCCACCAAGTGGTCTTGGAAATAATTGCAACGATATTATCTCGCGCCTGTATCTACGCATTTATCATAATGCACCCGGTAGCCTACAACATGACATTATATCTGGATATTTTCTCGTCTGGGGACGAAAACCATCAGTTATCTGAGTGGGCACGTTCATTCTGTTGCTGTATTCGCATGAACTCAATGCAAAGAGCAAAATAAACAGTGTGGCAGTGGTGTGGCTTTTTCTATTAATACGTTATTCTAAATTACTGAAACAATTATTTATTCAAGTTTTTGTGGTTTTTCATTATTATTTAAACCAAAAATGCAAACTAATTTTGGGTCAGTCTGATACTTAGCTTGGCTTCATTTTCAACAATAGCCAAAGGCAGCTTCATTGTATCTTAGAAAAGCCTACTTTATGCCACATCTGTATAATATTAAACTCCCAAAAATACTTTGCCATGTGCTTAGATCACAGCGCATTCTCTTGAGTCTTTCCACGCAATGTAGAAAAATGGTAAAGAGTATTGTCTGAAAACAGCAATCATGCCTTTTGTTCAAATGAAGAAATACAAAAAAAGCCTCTTGTTTTTGGCTTGTTTGATAGAGTTTGATAGCCAGCTGTTTCTGGTTCTTGGCAAAGATGAGGAAACACAACGAACCTTGTACAAAGGAGACAGTATAAATATGACGACATAACAAATTTCAGACAGGCTTGAAAATGAAAGATCTTTCACGTATTACTGAGAGACACCACTCCACCCCCCACCCCCAATGACCCCAAAAAGAGACCAACAGAAAAAAGCACAATTGGCAATATGAGTTTGAGGTTAAAAATATTCACAGGCATCTTGGATTTGTTTGACATTCTTTGTACTCTGGGAGAAAAAGCACTGCAGAACATGAATGTGTTTATGTGAAGGAGATATTTAATATTTCATCTACACAGTGAAACAAACATAATTGGCTCCATCATCAAATATCTAATGTTGGTGACTGGTGCCTGGATTCAGTCACATATTGTATCATAAATTGTATCATAAAAAATCTTTACAAACACTGCTTAGAGACTTCAGCAGTTGGTATAATTAGCTTGCCAAGCTTGTTTTGTGAAGAAATATCAAAGGTAACACTTTAAACAGCTTTTATACACAATTGAAGGACCAGGTCTGAAATTCATAAAGAGTTTCAGAGGATCGCTGATCTAGGAACAGTTTTCCCCTGTTTATATCTTGACCTCATCCATTATGGACTAAAGGGAAAGAGTGATCCCAGATCAGCACTACTATGCTGGGCTCTAATTCTTTATGAGTACACGCCCAATTGGGGCTCTAATTCTTTATGAGTACAGGACCAGCCCAATCCTCTGCCCTTAACTGCACTGCGACTTTGGAACGATGGGGGAAGCATCACTGGGGCACGTCTGAGTGCGCCTCCTGCTTGTGAAGGAGGTGAAGGAAGCCGTGGAGGAGCGAACCCCATACAGCCACGAAGGGACAGCGAGCCACCGAGCACCCAGGGGGGGGGCCAGAGCGGGAGGACCGGCTTCGTGGGTGGGCACGGCGGAGGGTTCGAGGGGAGCAGAGGAAGGAGGAAGGAGGAAGGGAAAAACGTAAATTGGCCTGACACAGGCGTCGGGCGAGCGGCCTGCTGAGTCATCGGCCCTCTCCGTCTGTGGACGCGCGCTCACGCTTCGTCTGCAGCAGCGGCGCGTCTCCGCCCGGGCTGGAGCGGGGGGGGGGGGGGGGAGCGGCGGACTCACACACACACGCGCGCGCGCGCGTGGAGTCACAGCGGGCGACGCGGAGGAGACGCTGCACAGGCTCCCTGCAGACTAAACACACTCGGCCGCGCGCGGGTCTGGCCTCCGTACGCTCGGGCCCGTGGGGAGCCGGGGTTAGCCGCACCAGTGATTCAGAGGGCGGCGCGAGGCACCATTAAAGCCGAGCCCTTGTTTGTTTTTCTTTCTGTGTGTTTTTTGATCAGCTTTTAATCGTGTAAAAGTTGGGGGGGGGGGGGTTGGGGGGGGGGGGCGCAGACTGACGCACATCCTTTACAGCTGCACTTCTTCTGCAGCACTTCTAGGAAGACTCCTGGTGCCTGAGACACCAGCGGAACCCCGCATGGAGGGGATCCCAAGCTGTGACTCAGGACCCAGTGCTGGGTCATCAGAGGGGTCAAAGTGGGTCAGGAGATACACTACATGGACAAAAGTATCTGAACACCTGGCATCCAACATCTCATCCGAAATTATGGGCATTAATATTGAGTTGGTCCACCCTTTGCCACTATAAGAACCTCCACTTTTCTGGGAAGGTTTTATACTAGATGTTGGAACATTGCTGCAGGGATTTGCTTCCATTCAGCCAGAAGAGCATTAGTGAGGTCGGGCATTGATTGGGTAATTAGGCCTGTTGGGTAGTTGGCTTTACAATTGATCCCAAAGGTGATGGGTTTGAGGTCAGGTCTCTGTGAAGGTTAGTCAAGTTCTTCCACACTGTTCTTGACAAAACCATTTCTACATGGACCTTGCTGTGTGCTCGGGTGGCACTGTCATGCTGAAACAGGAAAGGGCCTTCCCCAAACACAGAATTGGCCAAAATGTGATTGTATGTTGAGGGGCCTAGCCCAAACAATGAAAAACAGCCACAGACCAAGGGGTGTCCAGATACTTTTTGTCGTATAGTGTAAGTGTGAAAATGTAATTTCCAGTATGTTATATACTTTCTATAGACATCCACAAAATTTAAAATAAAATTCTGCACTTGCATGAACTGCACTAATTATAGAGTTGTTTTGACACGTTGCATAGTACATTTATGACCATTTTGGGAGGAGGTGGGCCACTGAAAATCCATTTCCTCAGTTAAGTGAGAAAGTTCTGGATGCAGTGCCCTAAGGCATGAAAAAAACTTCAGAAAAGTAATTTCCCATCTGATATTTATTACTTACTTCACTTCACTGCTAGACACTCTCATCCAGAGTGATGTAAGTGCAAAGATCAGGGACTGAAGTGGCGTGATTTCCTAGAGGAGAATATGTAGTCACAAGAGAGACAGTAAGTGCAAGAAGGCTCAACTGACAACTTGTCAACTACCCCAGTGAACATTAAACTAATTTACACAAACAAGAACAACACTACCGTAATATGTATTAGAAACACCACAGGACCACAGGCTCTGAAAACGAAGAGAAGAAGCTGCACCGTACCAGATGCCAGGGCGGGTTGAGGTGGAGGAGCCGAGGGGCAGCCTGCAGAGGTGGGTCTTCAGTCTGTGCCAAAAGATGGCCGACACCTCTGCTGTTCTCACTGCCCGTGGAAGTTCATTCCGACACCAAGGGGTCATGCTTTAAGTCAAATGTTACACGTTCTATGTAGTGGAGGGCAGCGGGGGGTGGGGGGGTGGGGGGGGTTGGTTGTGATGTTGCAGGCCAGACAGGCAGCAGCGTTCTGGATGCTGCATGACCTGTCAATTATCAGGATCAGGAACACTGATTCAATTCAGTCAGTTCAGGAAATGAACTAAAATTCAATTAGTTAATTTAAAAATCCTCATAGAATGTCATTGGAATGAGTTTTTCGGTTTATAAACTGAATTTAATTGGAATGTGACTGGCCTGTGATACTGACATGGCCCACATCTGGCCCTTGTCTTTTCTGTCGTTATAGTTACAAACGGGCATGGGGGATTTTGGGAGGTTAGGAGGTGGGGGGTGCTGGGTGGCCAGACTGCATTCCTGAAGGAAGGGCTCACAAAGGCAGCTTGGGGGGAAGAGACCGAATAACTACCCCAAACCTTAAATCCTGGGGCCCGGAGGGGACCATGTCCTGTAAACAGACCACCTCCTGAGAACAGAGAGAGACAAAGAAAGAAAAAGAGAGACAGAGCATGAGGGGAACGAGAAAGAGAGAGTAAGAAAGAATGAGGGGAGAAAAGACAGACAGACAAAAAGAAAAAGAGACAGACAGAGAGAGAGAGAGGGCAGAAAAGAGAGAAAAAGAGAGACAGAGCAAGAGAGAAAGAGAGAGAGAAAAAGAAAGAGGGGAGAAAGGAGAGAGACAGGAACAAAGAAACAAGAACCAGAGAGAGAGAGAGATAGAAAAAAAAGAGAGAGTGAGCCACACACTGACACACATGCATTTCCTTGCATGTATTTATTTGGCAAGCAGATCTTTGTTCGTATTTCTAGCTATTTTCTGGTTGGATTGGCTAATTAGTTTTTTTGTTTGGACATCTGGCTGACTAGTGCGGGTCACTGGTGAACAATGAGACACTCGTAAGGCTGCCCAAAATCTCTCCGTCCTGGGGCGGGTCGAGATTCCTCTCCCAGACCGTGAAGCCCATCGACACACTGGAACAGTCTTATCAGGATGAGACACCCGGTAGGCTCCAATAGGCCCCTTTTCCCAAAATAACTTTCCAGGCTCTGATGGCAAAAATGGCAGTAACCAGGACAATGACCTGGTACAGGAACGCAGTGGACTGAAACACAGCTATTTAGTGCAAAGCTTATTAGACTCAGCCAGCACGCGACTGAGTGATATTGTGTATTAAGCCTTAAGTACTGTACACATGGCTCCTTGTGCTAATCAAGGCAACCGTACGTACGTACTGCCCAGAGAAAACATAAAAGAAATGGAGCTTAGATCACATACGTAAATAAATAGTGTCATATGAGCTCGCTGTTCCCTGCGTTTGGGAAAGGGAAGAAAGAGAAGACAAAAAAGGGGAGTGAAACAAGGAGAGCAGTCCTGGGTGGGGGCGGGGGAGACAGGGGGGTGAGAGGGGGCAGCAGGGGAGCACAGAGACCTGGAGCTGCACCCTAACAGCTTACAGATGTCCACGTTTTCAGCCATTCCATCTTCGTGTTCTACTGACAGGTTTGAGAACAGCAAGCAACATACCCTCTCCATGTCACTACACCCCCTCTCTGTACACCGTCTCACTGTGTCAGTATACTCCCTCCCTGTGTTAGTACACCCCCTTACTGTGTCAGTACACTCCCTCCATTTGTTAGTACACCCCCTTACTGTGTTAGTACACCCCTCCATGTGTTAGTACACCCCCTTACTGTGTTAGTACACCCCCTTACTGTGTCAGTATACTCCCTCCATGTGTTAGTACACCCCCTTACTGTGTCAGTACACCCCCTCCATGTGTTAGTACACCACACCCCCTCACCGTGTCAGTACACCAAACGTTTCAGTATACCCCTGCATATGCCAGTGCATCCCCTCACTGTGTCAGTACACCTCCTTCCTATCTCAGTATACCTCCACTATGTGTCAGTATATATTCTCACTGTGTCTGTAAATGGCATAGGACAAATATGAATCTTTAAAATGTCAAATAAAGAAAATCTTACAACAGGCTCAGTTCATGGCCACTTTCACTGCCATTTTAACTTCTTTGTGTAAGAAAGACCCTGACTGCTGAACCAATCACATGACCCACAGCCTCCATGAGCCAGCCAATGGGAGGGAATAATTATATTCAATATCGGAACGATCATAATCACCAGTGCCATACCCATCTCAGTGATCAGCGACAGAAAGCGTTTGCGATGATGCAAGCCCTTTCCAGCTGACGGTTGCCAGCAGCCAGCCGTGTCCCCCTCACCCCTGCGCCGCCCCCCCCCCCTTTCCGTGGCCCTTTTCGTGTGGTCAGCAGCAGACAAAGCGACTCGGGGGAGGGGGAGGGGGAGGGGAGCGAGCTTTCGTGTCTCCACTCCCGGGGTGACCAGCGCAACCCCTCCAGTACGGGACGGCGGCGAGGGTCTGGTTTGCATTTGGGCAGGCATGCGGCATGCAGCCAATTCCCTTTATTTGAAACGTCTGACACTGGCACCAACCCCCCCACCCCCCACACCCCACCCCCAGAAAACACAGCAGCAGGCTTTCTGTCAAAGCTCATCGTTACTGAGCGTACCCCTCCCCCTGTACATACCCCTGTGCAGAGAGAGAGAGAGAAGAAAGAGAGGGAAAGGGGAAAGAGAGAGGGAGAAGGGAGAGAGGAAGGCTTGTGTCCTTTGCTCATCGTTACTGAGCGTACCCCTCCCCCTCTACATACCCCTGTGCAGAGACAGAGAGGAGAGAAGAGAGGGAAAGGAGAGAGAGAGTGAGACAGAGAGGAGAGAAGAGAGGGAAAGGGGAGAGAGAGAGTGAGACAGAGAGGAGAGAAGAGAGGGAAAGGAGAGAGAGAGAAGAGAGAGAGAGAGAGAGAGGAGAGAAGAGAGGGAAAGGAGAGAGAGAGAAGAGAGAGACAGAGAGGAGAGAAGAGAGGGAAAGGGGGGGAGGGAGAGTGAGACAGAGAGGAGAGAAGAGAGGGAAAGGGGAGAGAGAGAGAGAGAGAGAAGGGAGAGAGGAAGGCTTGTTTCCTCTGCTCATGTTTATGCGAGGCGCAGGGTGACTGTGATAAGACCTGCAGCATCCCGGTGCGTTACACAGTTTTACTGCGCTGTCGATGTGACACAGCTGCCGGCGCCTTTGGCGGCTCTCTGCCGATGTCCTTCAGCGCCATTTCCGCCATAAACCCCTTCAAATCCTCCCGTTCATTTTCCCCCCGTCCTCTCACTTCTCTCCTCCTTTGCCTCTCCGTTTTTCTCCTTTCTCTCTCCCCTCTCTCCCCCATTGGCTCCGTTTCATCTCCTCTCTCTTTCACCTCTCTTTCTTCTCACCCTATCTTCTCTTTCTTTTTGAACGTTATCATCTTCATCTCTTCTTCTGTACAGAGAGATGAAAGGGAGAGACAGGTCTCTTTTACTTTTTGTGTTTTAGGTCCTGCGCTGACCTCTGACCCCGGGGATTCCCTGGCTGGTCAGTCTTGTTGTGAGTGACGGATGTGAGGCTTTGAAGACTGCGTGTCCTGCCAAACACCTCCAGCCTCCGTGTAACTTCAGTCCTGCAGTGCGTAATGTAACCCTACCCCACTGCGGTGTCAGAGGGGGGCCGGAGCAAAATCAAATAGGCTCGCTCTTGAAAGAAAAGGTTGAAATATTGTGACTTATTGAATTGTGGAAAGAGAGAACAGAAGAACCTGAGGGGAGGGGAGGGGAGGGGGGGTGTTTCATGAATCCCAGCTTTGAGCCTGCCTCAGACATAATTACACACTCCCCCCAAAACATCATTGCTTTCTTAATGAGCTCACTAAAAATAATGGCTTTGGTGAAACGCATACCAAACACGCACGTGCACTCACACACGCACACGCATATGCGTACACGCATACACAGATGCACACACACACACAAACATACACATGCTCGCACACAGGCACATACACAAGCACACACACACACGCACACATCCGCGCACACACACATGCACACACGCCATCACCAGTCTTACTGTTGACAATGAAGCTGTACTTCAGTAGATATTTCTCCCGGTCAGTTTGCTGACACTGAACATAAAGACACATGTTGGCCCAGAAGTCTTCAATAAAGCGAGCACCGAGACTGTCCTCGGGCAGAGTGAAAATAAGACCTCTCGCATGCATCCGACAGCACTGCTTGCACATCGCACCACATGCGGATGAAACTACCCGGCATTTCATCCAATCACGGTCAGCGGTCCACATCACGGGTCACATGACTCCGTTTCTGAGATATTTCGGGTTCAGAGTACTGCCCAGTTCGGCCCAGTTTGGGAGGCCAGTGGTCCAGAGCACTGGTCGTGTTATTGAGTTTGGGGTATCCCTGGTCCAGAACCCTGGTTGTATAGTTCAGGTTGGGGTACCCCTGGACCAGAGTCTTGGTAGAATAGATCAGTGTGGGGAGTCCAGGCCTAGAATGCTTGTTATACAGTTCAGTTTGGGCCAGAGTTCTGGTCGTGTTATTAAGTTTGGGGTACCCCCTGGTCCAGAACCCTGGTTGTATAGTTCAGGTTGGGGTACCCCTGGCCCAGAGTGCTTGTTATAGAGTGCAGTTTGGGCCAGAGTTCTGGTCGTGTTACTGAGTTCAGGGTGCCCCGGTCCGCGGTACTGATCCAGCTGGCTGTGATTAGGCCGTGTAGCGGTGCAAACAGGCTGCGCGATGTAGCAGTGGAATGAGCCTGAAACGAGGAGCAGATGCAGCGCGTGTGAAGTCAGGCGGAGGGGCTTCGGGTGGCAGATCAGCCTTTAATAAAATCACCATCACGGAGCGGCTCGGCCTGTCAATCACTGCCCTGCGCTCACACGTCTTCAGCGGGCTGTCTGCCTCCTCTTCCTCACAGAGACTGGTGGACAATGGAGGAGTCCCTCACTCACTGACTCACAAACATACCAGCTGACTGACTGACACACTAATAAGCTAACTGACTGGCTTATAGACAATCATACCAACTGACCGACAAGTTAACATACTAACTGGCTGGCTGATGAACTGTGTGTCCATGTCCATACTGCAAAAGCAACCAAACTCAGTCATATGCTAATCTAGTGCTTTGTGGGTAATCACACACTCAACCACACAGTAATCTAGTGCTGAAGGATAGTGGGTAATCACACACTGAACCACATGGTAATCCAGTGCTAAGGGATTGTGGGTAAAGACTAGTGTGCTGGCTTGGGTTCCAGAACCCACCCTCCCAGTTGGCTTGCCGAGTGGCCATGTCACTGAGGTTGGGTGTGAACAATTAAATACTGGTACATAGGTTTGATGATATTGATAGATTACAGAGCAGCCAAGTTGTTTCAGCTGAGTTCAATCAGACCAAAAGGATACTGGTGGAACGGAGGCATTTTGAGAGAGAGAGAGAGAGAGAGAGGGAGGGAAAAAAAACATCTAATTCAAAAAGCAAAGAAAAAGTGGAAAAGTTTCCAAAGATAATTAAATATAAATAAAAAAACAAAAAAGTAAATAAAACATCTGGTGATGACTGATAGCGCCCCCCCCCCCATTCTGGGGGCAGTCTGGGACAGCTGCAGCCTTTCAGTAGTCCAGTGTTCCAGATGTGCCATAATAAACTGGGGCAGAACTAGGCCAGGGTTCCTGGTCCTGCTGTTTCTGTTTTTAAAAGGCTTTTCCTGCTGACTCCAGGCCTGTGATTTTAATGTGATAAAGTCCCTCATTGTCTCTGATGAGGAAATTACACAACCTTTACTTTCTTTTAATGTGTAAAAGAACACACGCAAGCATGCATGCACGCTCACACACACACATACACACCAGGCTCCTATACATGTATAAAGCCCTAGATAAGCCTGTGTACCCTCACAGGGGCATATAGCATGCCTACCCAGGGCCCCTGGGCTGGATCCTGCCTGTGGCAGGGCCCCTGAGCTGAATCCTGCCTGTGCCAGGGCCGACGGGGGCCGGGGCCCCTGGGCTGAATCCTGCCTGTGGCAGGGCCGACGGGGGCCAGGAGCCCCATGGGGCCCCACACGTTTAGCCACAGCATCGCCCAGGGAGGGAGGGCTTCAGTGAGCAGTGTCATACCAAACCTCACTGCTCAATAGCATCTTTAATGGCCAATCAGGTGCCTGCAGCCGGCCAGACGTCCAGCACAGTGACTGCTCAGCCAGTGGCCTACGGAGCGAAAGCCGGAGCTTGGCTGAAATGATGCGTTGCCGTGCAACCCTCCAGAAAACGGAGGGAGTTGCCGCGGTTGCGGTCGCCGCTGGGAATTCCAAACGGGAAAGAAAAAGTAACACAGGAAGCTGTCGCGAAGGAAGCCAGTCAGAAATATCGAATTTTGCGTGAAAAATAAGCAAACCTTCATAAATCACCCAGGATATTGAGGTACGCCGAGGAAAACGAGCAATAAATCAGCGGAAACTCGCAGCGCCTGCGGAAACAGCGTCCAGGTGTGGAGGCCTGAGGAATGCCTGCCCTCCGTCACGGCTACCTCCGGCTCTGCGGCCCGCGGGCGTTCAGGAGCGGCAGGCCTGATCTGCGCCACGCGGCGCAAGGTGCGAGAGACGGGGGAGGGGGTTCCCTCTGAGCCACGTGACCAATCAAACACCCAACCCCGGTGTGTCTCTGAGCCACGTGACCAATCGAACACCCAGCCCCGGTGTGTCTCTGAGTCACGTGACCAATCAAACACCCAACCCCGGTGTCTCTCTGAGCCACGTGACCAATCGAACACCCAGCCCCGGTGTCTCTCTGAGCCACGTGACCAATCGAACACCCAACCCCGGTGTCTCTCTGAGCCATGCGACCAATCGAACACCCAACCCCGGTGTCTCTCTGAGCCATGCGACCAATCAAACATCCAACCCCGGTGTGTCTCTGAGCCATGTGACCAATCGAACACCCAAACCCCGGTGTGTCTCTGAGCCATGTGACCAATCAAACACCCAACCCCGGTGTGTCTCTGAGCCACGTGACCAATCGAACACCCAGCCCTGGTGTGTCTCTGAGCCATGCGACCAATCGAACACCCAAACCCCAGTGTGTCTCTGAGCCATGTGACCAATCAAACACCCAACCCCGGTGTCTCTCTGAGCCACGTGACCAATCGAACACCCAACCCCGGTGTGTCTCTGAGCCACGTGACCAATCAAACACCCAGCCCCGGTGTGTCTCTGAGCCACGTGACCAATCAAACACCCAGCCCCGGTGTGTCTCTGAGCCACGTGACCAATCAAACACCCAGCCCCGGTGTGTCTCTGAGCCACGTGACCAATCAAACACCCAACCCCGGTGTGTCTCTGAGCCATGTGACCAATCAAACACCCAACCCCGGTGTCTCTCTGAACCACGTGACCAATCAAACACCCAACCCCGGTGTGTCTCTGAGCCATGTGACCAATCGAACACCCAACCCCGGTGTCTCTCTGAACCACGTGACCAATCAAACACCCAACCCCGGTGTGTCTCTGAGCCATGTGACCAATCGAACACCCAGCCCCGGTGTCTCTCTGAGCCACGTGACCAATCGAACACCCAGCCCCGGTGTGTCTCTTACTGCTCCGGCCAATCCCAGCTCTTTCTCTGAAACAACAAACTGAGGAGAAAACATTAATCGCAACGCAGAATTAACTTTTATTTCTGCCTATATTTGAACTTCTGTCTGAACAGTTTTAAACATCTCAATTTTTCAGTGTACAGGGGAAAATGTACGGACCACTTGGCTTGGTTGTTTGAACCAAGAGTTGTGTCACCATGTGAAGGAGCTTGCAGGGTTCTGCCATAGAGACAGAGACCCTCACAGTGTGAGGTCCAGGTTTTTTGGCGTAGCGCTACGTACACCTGAGACCAGGAGCACATGAGGGCCGCAGAGCCCGCGGGTCCGTGTCCTTCTCTTTGAATCAGAACCCAATCTAGGCTTTAGAGACACCAATGCCAATCCATCACGTAAACGAAGCGCGTCAGTGCTGAAACACACCAAAAATCCAGCAGGCACCTCAGCACTCCTGGATCAGATTACGGCTCCCCTGCCACAGACGGTAAATGAGGTGTCTGTACGCGCCGATAGACCCGTTCTGTTTGTTGCGTTCCCCCTTTTCTCCCCATTTAGAATGGCCAGCTGTTTTCGTCATCAGCAGCCTGCGGCCGCCTGATTGGCAGGCTGGGGTCGTTAGCCCAGAACGACATGCTGTCACGCCAGTTAACCTGGGCGACGTGAGAACCTATCGCCTTGTACGGTGGGACCCATTCATCCAATAAAAGAGCACCTTCACAGGCTAATCAACCTAGCATCCTCCTAATTCTTATTCTTTATTTCATCAGTTGAACTCACATATTTTCGGCATAAAGCCCTGTACTCTGATAAGCACCCACCCTCACACAGCCTGGACTGAGAGAGGAAACCAACGCATGCCTGAGTGAGGGCAGTTTTATGCACCTCAAAAAACAGATCCTAAATCAGCTTCAGTTTCAAATAACATTACAAGAGTCGGAGCTCCAGAGGCCACAAATAGCTGGTTTGGGATCAGCTGTTAGGGAAGCAGGTAATACCCTATGTTTCCAGGACAGGCCAGCTCACAAACTCCTGGCCAGGAAAAGGTCCATTAAGCATGGTAGTTTTATAGTCTGCACCTGGCTCTGTGGGAGTTGTGCTACATTCGAACTTTACAAGTGCTCCGCGGTAACCCGAGACCGCTCGGCTTTTATAGGAGGTCGCTCTCTCCACAATATACAAAATAAGCGCGTTCTCTGGGCGGGCTCGATGGATGTCCACCGTCGCGCACGCTTCCATGCCTCGCCGCTCACTTGTGCCAGTAATTGATCTTAAGTGGGGCTTCGGGGGACAGGGGGCTGGCCGTTAACTGCCCCGCTTTGTGGTGGTAGTCCGTCTGCTTTCCATGTCAGGCGCGTCTGATCTCCTAAAATAAACAGCTGACAATTACCGGCAGGAAACGTCGCCACGAGCCGCGATTCAGCACTTGGCCCGTGCAGGCACACTGATACCTGCACATATAACGAGAACATGACGTCATTACGCGGTAGAAACAAGGATTAAAAAAATCCAACCCGCTGCGGAAATACATTAAATATGCTATGTGGGTTATGACGCAGAATACAAAACGCCAATGAGAAGTCATTTAATTAGTGAGCATTACTTGTTTGGAGAATTGAGTAGGGTACACTTTATGGTTACACGTAAAAGGATATTAGGCTAGGTAAACGACTCTTGAGAGGAGACGCGCGCGCTCGCACGCACGCACGCACACAGAATGCAAACGTTCATTAAACTGGCAATAACCCGCATTTTGGTCGTCATTGTTGCAGCCAAAGATACACGACCCACCGCACCCACTAGGTGGTGCTAAATAAGCACTTCTGGGCATAGCAAGTAAAAATGATCTCTTGTCGATGCTGAGTAGGCTAGTGTGGTGCGTCTATAAATCTTGTTATTTTTGTTGATGTTGTTTGTTGACATTGTTTGGTGTGTTAGCAACCAGTGAGAAACTATCAATGATTGAACAGGGAAAAGTGTAAAAGAACTTGGACTTCTGAAACGTATTGAATAGGTTACTGATACCCTTTACTGTGGCTTGCCATGTTGTTTTGATTACTGGCACACTTGGCAATGGACTATAACTACTATAATAACTATATAACTTATACTTAAATGGCTTAACTAGCAACTCTAAAACTCTCTTTTGTCCTGAAATGAGCGTGTTGCAAGTTGCCACCTCAAAGCATTGGTGGCAGTCTGCACTTCTCTGGTAATTCTGCATACTGCAATTGTCACACGGAGCGACTTGTGAGACTTTGCTGTCTCGTGAAGGCAGCAAAAGGGTTAAATCACGTGGGAGCGAGAAAAGTTGTCTCCCCTTCCCATAAAGAAGTGTAATTTGAAGAGAAACCGAACAAAGAAGTCTGGGAGTATATAAATCCACCACGGGACATCTCTGCTACAGTCACTGGTTGGGCGGCGGGTAGCGCACTCTGTTGACCGGTTCCGCAATTTGCTCTCCGGTGCTCTGGTATTCAACGAGTCCGTCTCGAGTCGGAGGATGATGCGGGGTCCTCGGCTTCTATCCAGTGCTTTCGTTTTGCACTTCTTCCTTTACGCTTACTCCGTGCCAGTACCCGAGGGCAAAGCCTCCGCCAGGCACAAAGCTGCAGCGGTGAGTTTTCCTTCAGTTTGGCAAATCTCAGCGCGCGCTTTTGCTGTAAGGTAGGCTAATTATGGGATGGGAATTTCAGCATCATCTCAGGGCTTGAGATGTCTGCATGCTTAAGGGTATCTAGGCAGTAAGTATCATTGATCCCGTGCCTCAAATAAAATACATTTTACAGTTTGCGAATTTGTGTGTGGAAGGGACCCCACGGGACACGGCAGATGAGCAAAGGCGCGCGGCTCCCACAGGTGTTATGAGAGGTGAAACATGAGACGTATAGAAGTCTATATTGAAAATAATAATCTTATGTTTCAACATATTTTACACGCGAGTGGCCGTAATTTCGCGTCATTGCAATACACTGTCGGGAATGGATCGATCTGCGCCGGATGCCGTGAAATTCACCTGGATTATTCAATTTCACATTTTACCGGCTTCTTCTGAAAAAATAAACATATTTATTCTTATACCGAGAGTTTGCCATTGTTCTAGAGGTTGAGTGAGCGAGTTAGATAGTACAGTATTATTTTACGTACAACCCATGTACAAAGTGATTATTTGCTGAGGCAAGTCAGGATAAGTACCTTGCTGAAGGATACAACAGCAGTGTATTGACCCACAATTTTGGAGTTCCAAGCCCCGTTCCTTAACTACTAAGCCACTCGATCACCGTTCCGTTATTGAAAATGCGTACAGAGCAGTGTATTCCTTTGACTGTCCATAATAGCAAAGAAAGAAACAAACTTCATACAGAGGCACGCGCGCGTTTGCTTAATGCTTAAATGTCACCACAGCCAAAGCCAAAGGTAAATTGCCTTTGCTTTCCGCATTGTTTCACTAACGCGAATGGCTGGGTAATGTGCGCGCAGCGCAGGTGTCGGCGAGGAAACCAATCCCTGCAGTTGTGCTTGTTTCTTGAGTAAAACGCGCTCTTTCCTTGAACTGAAAACACCTCAAAGACATTTGACAGCGTAATATTAATTTAGCAAAAAAGTAGGTTACACCATCCGTGCGTTGAAATCCTTAACGATTTTAAATGCATGCAAAGGAGTAGTTGTTTATTTCTTTAATTTGTAATGTGTAATGTCTGTCTACTACGAACAAAAAAACAAAACAAGCGATTAGAAGCATTTTTATCCATCGACAATTTGTCATAACTCGAGGCAAAACATGGCGCCATCCCGCTCATTCAGGTTTTAAATAGTTGACTTTAATTGCCTTCATTCAGAAGGGCGCCTGGGGCACGATAGTTTTTTGGGGCCTTTGACAACCGTTTCTAAGGATATTGTAGTGGAACTTGTGAGTGCGCGCGTGCGTGCATGCATTACATTTTCTCTCCAAAATTATGTCACAAACGTTTGAAACTTTTTGTTGATCTCAGACCATGTGATCCGATGTACTTCTGAACGGATCTGAATGAAATACTAACAGTAATATTTTAAAATGGCAAGATTGTGACATGCTAAGTTGGTGGTATTGATGGTATCTTTCAGAAGTATGGTAAATTTGTGGTATTCGCAGTTTGCTGTCGAGTTGGTTTTGTGGTATTGGAAGTATGTGATGTAGTTAGCGAGAGCTAGAGCTGGAGGATGGTCTATTTTCCTTGAAGCTAATAGTGCCTGAGAGAGACAGAGATTATACAGGCAGAGACAAGTCATGTGGCACGTAGAGCTGCGTAAAAACCTGTCTGTTTGCTGATGCAGCAAGAACCGAGGAAAATGGATCGCCGATGTACTACACACTGCAGAAGAGTACTTGTCTGCGGTGTGTGGAGTTTAATTTAGCAAATATGACCAGCCAATGGACAACGTGTCAGTGCAGAAAAGGGTCACAGGCAGCCAGCTCACGGCCCCTCAGGTGTAAGCACTACGCTCCAGAGGGGATTCCAACACCACTCGTCCCTGAACATACTAACAATACGCCGAACGATGAAAACATTTCAAATGTGCGAGAAGGGAATGGAGGACTCCCAGAAATAACGGAACGGACAGATGCATCCCGAGTCTGAAGTCGAGAGGCTAAACCCTCTACGTTTCACCTTGAGCGCTACATTCACTCTAAACAGACCACAACATTCTGCAACAACCTTTGAAGTGTGTTGCTCCAACACGGTACGCGTGCTGTGGGTGTAACCAGAACAACTGAGTTACTTATTTAAGAACGAGTGCCGCACCTGTACGCAGTGTCCCTATCAGCAGCCGCAGTGACCCTATCAGCAGCCGCAGTGCCAGCGCAGAAAACAGAAATCAGTTCGTAAACATTAGCCGTGTTTTTTAATGCGTCCCCCAAATAAAGGTGTGAGTCACCGTGTTTTAGCTCAGCGTGTTCCTTGGCTCTGGCTAATCTTAGCGATCTGTAAATCACCGCTTTGGGCCCGGCAGCGCTTGTCAGCAGAGTGGGGATTGCTTTGCAGCGAGGGCCCTGGGTGGGGTTACAGGTAACAGGTATGGGCTTTCAGGTGGATACACTGACGTTGTGCAAACACGAACAGGTACTTTGCCTGAAGTGCGAGTTTTATAAGTCCTCTAAGCAAAGGCATGGTTTTTTTTTATTAAGCTATTATGATGATGATAATACTAATGGTATTTTCTTTTCTTTCTGAAAGACAATTCATACAAGGCAAAAGTACTTTTTTTATTTTAAGATGGAAATATATGGTAAACGTAAAACATAGAAACTACATTATATAAATATGGCTGATCCTGAATCAGTGCATGTAACAAATTATTCCCACCCATTCCCTTTTGTGTGGAAGGGTTAGAGTCTGACCCAGGATCAGTGTTTTGGGCCATATGGGTTGCACGACCAGAACTCATCGAATGACCCATCAGCTGATCGGTCAGGCCAGGACATATTTAAGCTTCTCAAAACTGAGGGGGCTGCTGGTGAGCTCATCCTGTTAAGGCATTGGTCTAGTGCATGGATGGGCCCCATGGTTTGGTATCAAATACTGACAGTGTCTCATTGCACACCACTGCTGGTCAATCCTGGGTACAAATGAAGTGTCTTCCTCCAACTTAAGTCTGTGTGAGCCTGTCCATCCATCCATCCATTTTCTAAACCACTTTCTCCTGATCACAGCTGAGGGGGCTGGAGCCTATCCCTACACACACTGGGTGAAAGGCAGGAATACACCCTGCACAGGTCACCAATGTGATCCATCACAGGAGCCGGACTTGTGAACTATGACAAGAAATGGCTGCTGACATCACATGCTGTAGAGGGCAGCGCATGGTGGTCTGCTGGGTATTCCAAACTGGGGAGAAAAACCAAAAAAAAAAGGGGTGGGGGGTTCATTATATTAAAAAAAGCACCGCTCCGAGCTTCGCGGAGGCGCTGACAGGGTTAACCCTGCGCCCCTGACAGCGCGGTGAAGGGGCCGGTGTGTGGGAGCGTGCGGGGGGGACGCTGGCGGGACCGGCCTCTGCGGAGAGCCCGTCAGTCCAGCGCCGGCGGCAGTTTTTCTGCGACGCTTCGGAGAGGCCGCTCCCGAGCAGGAGATCCGGAGCGATCGGCGGTGTCCAAACACGCACACGCCTGCACAGATAATTGCAGCCCGCTGGATCTGGGCCTCTTTCATCAGCTGTGGTTGCAGAGGTGATGGGGGGGAGAGGGAGGGGGGGTGGGAATGTTACTGTTCCTCTGTAACAGTCCCATTCTCCAGTCCTTCCCTTTGTTTCCTCATTCCTCTGCAGAAGGTGCGGAGATGATCTGAAAGCTCAGTCACTGAGTGGCAGATTATTGAGCTTAATGCGGCTCTATGCTTGGCCTGATTCGTGCAGATACGCACCATACTTTTTAGTCAGGCGATCTAGGTCAAGTGCCTCTCCCAAAAGTGACCAAAGTTGAGAATCTTCGCCCGGGACTTGTACACTTGTACGGGACTTGGTTTACGGTGTGTGGCACCGTGCCAGGGCCAGAGATGCCCTTGTGCCAAGGTTCGGGATCTACATGGTACACCTGCATATCACAGATGAGCCATAAATGACCCATAAATGATCCCTTCCCTCTGCAGAGCACCAACTCAGAATGGTGAACTGAGACAGGTGGCTACAGTATCAGGGAAGCTTACAGACAGAACGGACCCAGTTTTCAACGACTCGCTAATATGAATCTGTACGACTGATTGGATGCGATAAGGGTTCGATGCCATTCCTGTTCACCCCTGCTTCGTGCCGGTCCCTCATCCAGCGTATGGCAGCCCAAAGCTTCACCTGCGCTGGCCACCGGTTTTCTCTGGTTCACATTTCACAATGAATAGAATACGGCATGTCAATTAAGCATCATCCGTCTGTCAGTCATATGTGCGGTAACCTACGGTAAGACTTCACCGAGACTACATATTTCACGGCGGGTGCCAAAACCATGCCAGATACAGTTCTGTCCCATCACAGAGGTATAATATACTGCAGTAAAGTGCAGTAAAATATACTATCAGGATATTGTAACAACACTATGGCAGGGCATTGCTGCCACAGTAGGAGAATATTTTTCGCTCATTATCTCGCTATAACCAGAAACTTTTCTTTTTAACAAGATCCTCATTAAATTCTCATAAAAATGTCTCATTATGGCAAGAAACTTTATCTCATTATAACGAGAAAGTAATGTTTTGAAGAGAGGGTGACACATCCCTTACTAATCAAAAGGCACAGTTTATTGACATCAGCAGGTCATATAGCACAGCACTGCAGTGCCCTCTCCTGGGATTACAGAGAACTATTCTCATGCTGAAATATTATGATAGCTACTGCTATCAATACATACAGCCAATCGAAATTTTTTTCACTGAAGGCCAATAACTTTGTTGGTCAGACTAATCGTTTCTTCTTCCTAGTGTAGAATTCTTCTTAGTGTACGCATACTTATTGCAATAGCACCTAAAGTGCTCAAAGATCTCGCCTTGTCCCAACCCAAGACTAAAGTAACACTTGATTAAGTAATACACACTTTTATGGAGTTATTGGCCTTCACTGAACGCATTCTGTGCATCATTTTCGAAAGGTATGTCTTCTCATCATAACAAATTATGAAAGTTTCTCCTCATAATGAGATACTTTAGTCATTATAACAAGATACATTGGTATGTCATTATAACGGGAAAAGGATCTCCTTTTAACAAGAAATGTTTCTCATAACCGGACACTGTGCAGAAAATATTTCTTCACTGTGCCACCAATGCATTGCTACACTTCACATTTTGGCAAAAATAAAAAATAATTGTCACTTTCACATATTTGATGATACGTGTATCTATTAGTATTTTTTAATAAATTGCTGAAAAATGTATACATCAGCATGGTCTCAGCGTGCATATTTTCAGGACATGGCTGTATATTCCCTTTCTGTAATGTTGGAGCCTTCAGGTGAAGCCCAGACTGCAGGACCCATACAGCCTCCTCTCTGCAGTTTGATCCTGTCTGTCACACAGGAAGTGGCAGTCTTTCATGTTCTCTGGGGTCATGTCATGAGGTCAGGCTCCTTGGTCTGGGATTTGACCTTTTGAACTTTTGGAGAATGTCCCTCCCAGTTGGACTTGACTGAGAGCCTGAGGCGGGGGGGGGGGGGGGTAGTTTGGGGGTGAGGGGCAGGACAGACAGGCACCCAGCTTTTTAATGCAATTGCACTCTCAACTGTCTTCAGAGCAACTGTCTGCAAAGGCTTAAATGCAGCTTTACATTACATTCCATTACATTTATTTGGCAGACACTTTTATCCAGCGACATACAAAAAGTGCATTTCATGGTCACGGACAACTACAAAACACAGGTTCAGTAAGATACGACACTTATTTTGTACAGCTATTTCTAGCCAAGAACACTGTTTAGTTCACACGGTGAACACTATTCAGACCTAACTTATGCCAAGCCAAACTAGGCAGAAGAACAAGCTACAGTATTAGGACAAATACAAATTACCAAAAAGTGCTGAGATGGGGGAACATGTAACGGGTGTCATGAAGGGGGGGGGGGTGGATTTAGAATGAAATGCAGCTGACAGTGCAGAGCTTATGTGGAGAAAGCGCACAGACTGCTTTAATGCATGCGCTGACATGCACCAGAATGAAAACTATGAAAGGACAGATGGACAGGTCTCCTACCGTAGAGGGCGTAGCGCCTGTGTCTTTGGAACATCTCGTTTTAAGGCTGACGCATCAGCATAGTACGACAAACCGGAGGCCCCAATAGGAGGATTCACGTGTCAAGAGAATTCAGATACACCCACGTTTACTGAACTGGGTCACTCACCATTCATACCTATGGGCAATCTAGAGTCTACTGTTAGCCTACTGTTGTGTCTTTTGGACTTTTCCAGAGGAAACCCGTCCATGCGGACACAGGGAGAACATGTAAACTCCACACAGAAACGCCCCGGCAGGATGCGAACCAAGGACCTTCTTACTGTGCCCGAGATCACACAGCCGTAAATCACAGAGCGCTTGTCAGCGCTCATACTGTACCGCAGGAAAACCACACACAGTACTTACATTCGCAGAGAAGATCCTCACGCACTCACTCACTCACTCACTCACTTACTCTCCTGATCTCTCACCTGCTCACCCACTCACCCACTCACTCTCCCGATCTCACACCCGCTCACTCACCCTCTCACTCACTCACTCTCCTGATCTCTCACCTGCTCACTCGCTCACTCACTCTCCCGATCTCACACCTGCTCACTCACTCACTCACTCTCCCGATCTCACACCTGCTCACTCACCCACTCACTCACTCACTCTCCCGATCTCTCGCCTGCTCACTCATGCACTCACTCATTCACACATTCATCCAGTCATTCCTTACTGAAGCACAAACTTTGAGAGACTTCCTCAAAGTAACAGAAGTGCTTCTTTTTACAACTATAAGGAAAAAAGCACAGTAAAGGCCAATGCTGGTTCTATTGTTCAGTTCTTGGTTTTGAATGTCTTTGTCCGCTGAGAAAGAGAATATCCCTAAATTGCTGGTTTTAAGCCTTTAAATCTTGTCTCACAACCCCTAAATTCCCCCTCACCCAAACCCAAGCCTCTACCCTTCAGCTTATGGATGTTTTTTTTTTTTAGAGGGAAGTAACAGGGAATTTGTTCTCGCTATTTCCACAGGAAAGGCGGTTAATGATAATAAAGATCAGAAAGGTCCACTGGGGGCTAACTGCTCCGTCGAAAATCAACCCCCCAGCCAACTAATCGTTATTTCCTCTAAATTCTGCAGAGGAAATTGACTGTGATAATGCGTGAGATTATCCACATCCTGTGAACTTCTCTCCGTCTCAGACATTCCAACCCCCCCCCCCCACCCCAAGAAATACTGAGGAACCTCTAGTGATGTGAAATGGGGTCACCATTGTTGTGACTCGTTTTGGATTCTGATTTACCTTGAAGCATGACATGGTTTGGTGCAATACATCCAACAAACACAAAAAAACAACAAAACAAAGACATTTCTTTTTTTTAAATCTTTTGTTCAATAACATGTTTTTATTAGTACTGTTGGGTATGTGGCTAACACTGTCCTGTCATCAAACTATTACTGGCTGTAGTTTTGTACAGGGACAGTGGTATCATTGATGGCTACATTTCTTGAGTTTGATTTTCTCAAAAATTGCTCGTTAGATCAATTGATTTTGGGTTGATTAATTTCATCTTTGTTTCATATATTGTTTGACTTCTCAATTGGTTAATTGAGTTGTTAATCTAATTGCTTCATGTTGTTGCGTTGATTAGGTAACTTATTGCTCCATTTATCTGTCATTCGGTTTACTAGTTCCTCTGTCGATTGGTTTATTATTGTTCCATTGACTGATTGATTTATCAGTGAGTTGATTGCTCGTGTCTGTGTTGCCAGGGTTGGCTCCAGAAGCCCCACCCGTACCCGCTGAAGAAGAGGGTGCACCGGCTGAACCACGGCCAGGACACGCTGAAGGAGGCGACCCGCGTTACGCCCGGAAACGTCTCCGAACTCTGGAGCCGCCCTCGATGTGGCGTCCCGGACTACCCCGCCCAGAAGAGGGGCGTGGCCACTGGGAGGCAGCGGCACAAACGATTCGTCCTGTTTGGGGGCCGATGGGACAAGACTGACCTCACCTACAAGTGAGACTATTATTATTATTATTATTATTATTATTGTTGTTGTTGTTATTATTATGATTATTGTTTTGTTATTATTATGATGGTTGTATTATTGTTATGATTACTGTGTTATTATTGTAGTTATTATTATCATATTATTATTACCATTGCTGTTCTTGGTGTTGTACAGGTAAAAAATACAGTGATTATTATTAATATCAGTGATGGTGTTACAGCTGTAGCAGTACTATTGGACACAGCAGTATTAATCAGGGTGATGAAAGTAGATTTCCCTTGATGACCAATCCGAGATCACGGCTAAAGCAGTACCTGTCCAGGGAGGTCTGGGGTGATGGTCTGAGAGGGTACAGACTGGCGATCAGCCCACAGTAACCAGGCATCCAGCATCAAAGCAGACGGGGGTGTACACAGTATCCCCTAAAAAACAGAAGTATCACACTAATTAGCTTGCCGTGTTTCATTTCTCTCAACGGCCATCCACCCGCCCCCCCCCGTCACTTTCAGTCAGGCAGGTCAGGGGTCAGTCGCATGTCGGGGGTCAAACGGATCCAAGGCCCTTGATGTAGAGAAGAGGCAGTGGAAGGGGAGGGGCTAGCTCACAATAGCCCTGCCCCCATAACACCCCACCCTGCTCCAGATTATTTGGGGTGGGGGTGGGGGTGGGGGGGGGGGTGTAGTTAGCAGGTGGGGGGTAAATAGCTGGCGTTGAGCCTTACAGAAAATCCTGTTCATTTCACCCCACTGGAGTTCACAGTGACCCCCCCCCCCAGCACACACAGACATGCACATGCACACACACACACACAAACAGAGAAAATACGTGCTGTGGTTCCCATGGCTACATTCATGTGTGCGTGACCCACAGTGCAGAGGCAGGCCTGAGGGTGTTTTCATGAGGGTGCCTTGCACACAGCCGCAGTATCGCAGCACGTAGGTGGCATCGCGCCCGCTCAGATGGCACAGGATGGTCAGATGGCACAGGCGAGGCTGTTCAGACACGCCAGCCGAGCTCAGGTGCAGGGATTACCTAAAACACCGTAATACCAGGGGCATCGACTGCCTGTCACAACTGGGCACATTTCAGATGACAGTGACAGAGGTGGAGAGGGAGCTTTGGGAGTTTTGAAATACCGGATACGTGCGTTTTTTAAAATGTATTTGTGTGTGCATGTGTGTGTGTGTATGTCTGTGTGTACGCGTGCATTTGTGTGTCTGTGTGTGTGCATGCGTGCGTGTGTGTGTCTCAGGATCGTGCGTTTCCCCTGGCAGATGAGTAACGACAAGGTGAGGAGCATCCTGCGGGAGGCGAACCAGGTGTGGAGCGACGTCACCCCCCTCACCTTCACCGAGGTCAGCCACGGCCGCGCTGACATCATCATCGACTTCACTAGGTAAGGCCGCCATAACCAAGCAACCTCCAGCTTCAACAGTTAACCCCGCCCTGACTGAGCAGCCCCAAACCAGGTAACTCCGCCCACACCTGGTGACCCCACCCTGACCCATGACCACATGACCCCACCATGACCAGGTAATTCTTCCTTAAACAGACAACACTTCTCTGTCCTGGCAGCTCAACTCTGACCAGGTAAACCTATCTTGTCTAACCTTGAGTACCCAGAGCACCACCCAGGGAGGAAGGGCTTATTGCTCGCTAGTGCCCTCTCTGGTGGACTGGTTGTGAACAGTCCTCCTCTGGCCCTTACTCTGCTGAATAGATGAAGAACGTTGTAGTGATGGGATGAGTCCTCAGCAATTGGGCGTTCCAAAGGAAAAGGAAAAGAAGCATTCTGAGCTGCTTTAACTGAAGCTAACTTAAACACTTTTTAAATAAAGTTTAACTATCTGTTAGAACCTCACACTCTTCTACAAAAAACCTGAGTTGGCTAATGTTTCAGCCTCGAGAAGAAGGACCAACTGAACCCTGGTCCTGGTGAGCTTTGTGCAGTGTGTGCAGGTTTTCACTGTCACTCAGCACTTCATTGATTGAATCTAAGCTGCTGATTACAGAAATAACTCACTCCACCTGGGCTCTCGGGTCTGAATTTGGTTGCTGATTTTTAAGGTGAAAACAAACACCTGCAGACCCTGGGGCCCTCTGGGACCAGAGCTGGAGAGGCCTGCGCTCGCAGTGTGTTCTCCAGCCCGATTAGAGTCTCACCAAGCAGCAACAGAGCCTGTAGGCCCCGGCGTGTGGAATCTCTTCCCCTTCGCGGTTTATTGTTCTGCTCTCTCTCTCTCTCTCTGTCTCTCTCCCTCTCTCTCTCTCTCTCCTTCTCTCCCCCTCTCTCCCTCTCTCTGTCTCCTCTCTCTCTCTCTATCTCTCTCTCTCTCCCTCTCTCTCTCTCTCTCTCTCTCTCCCCCTCTCTCTCTCCCCCTCTCTCCCTCCCTCCCTCCGCCGCAGTATCTAAATCTATGAGCAGTGCAGACGTTTAGAGTCCCCGAAAGATGCAACCCTTGCAAAAGCGAGATGCCGAACATGGACTCTCAATAAGCAGGAGCTAACCACCAGTGTCGGGAGAGCAGCCGGTGGAGCCTGGGCTGTGCGCAGGGCAGGTCATTACACCGCCTGCGTCAGCTCCTCCAGGCCCCGGGCTCCAGGCCCCGGGCTCCAGGCCCCGGGCTCCAGGCCCCGGGCTCCAGGCCTCGGGCTCCAGGCCTCGGGCTCCAGGCCTCGGGCTCCAGGCCCCGGGCTCCAGGCCTCGGGCTCCAGGCCTCGGGCTCCAGGCCTCGGGCTCCAGGCCTCGGGCTCCAGGCACAGCTCGTAATTTGCCTGCTCACACAGTGCATTCCAAAAACACAGCGGGCAGCACTTTTCACCCGCGCCCGAAATAGGCTACTACTACTACTGAAATAGGTTGAGGACAGAAAAAAATGTAATTAAAAGAAATTAATTAAAAGACACATTCCTAACCCAGAATAACATGGGAACAAATAGAGCAGGTGGAAAGATGAAGTTGTAAATAAGCGAGGTGTTGTAAAAAGTGGTGGCTAGTTCTCTCCGGTGTGGTTGTGTTTACTGAGCTGTCCCTGTTCTCAGGCTGTCCCGTTCAGCTCCATCTCCTTCCATGGGGCCAGCGAACACCTCTCCGGTCTCTCCCCTCCGCTCGTCGGCTCGATTCTGGTTCTGAGCGTTCCCTCCAGAATAAACTCTGTGTGTGTCTGTAACCTGGGCAGCGGAAGGAGCACCGGCCGTATTTCAGAACCTGCGTTCCTACCCGAGCTCCAGGATCGCTCCCTTTCTTTCTCACACAGTTTAATGGCCCACATTTGTCTGTGGGATCCGTGAGGCGTCCCTCCCCCCCATTTTTATACACCTGCCAGTTGGCTTCCGGGCACATGCTTGCTGCTGCAGTCTTGGCACAGGTACAGCACAGGTACAGTGTGGTGCGTTTCCTACTCCTACAAAACACTCCTGTTTTTACAGACCCACAGGCACATAGGAGTTCTCATGTCTCTTCATGAGTCACATGGCGTATTGATGTCTCTCCATGAATCATATGGTGTATTCATATCTCTCCATGAGTCATGTGGCGTATTCATATCTCTTTATGAGTCAGATCAGTCGGATATAGAGATTCTTGTCCTTTATAATTGGGGCCTGAGCTCTGTCAGTCCAGCTCAGGGGCCTGTTTTAATGGGGTGGAAAGATTCACCTGGTCCCAGGCCAGCTGCACAGAGCCTTTTACCCCCCACGGAGCTCACCGCTGCCCTGACCCAAAACCAAAATGGGACAGGCTTGGTTCAGGCCTGGTTCAGGGTACTCCATCATGCTGACACACTAGGTTCAAGCATAGTGGTGCCCCACAATGATCTGTACCACTGTATACATGGTGTGTCTACATGGGATAGATATGATTTGTTTTTTTTGGTGGGGGGGCGGGGGTAATGATGGTACTATAGGGAGATTACTTATTCCCAGATGAAAGTAAGGTTTTAGGACAGGCTGCATAACGATTTTGCCAGCAGAGTTTTGAGGCTGTGATGAAAGCTTTGAGGTCTTTTATTATTGTCAGTATATCTGTCAGTCATTCGACATTCCTCTCAGTCAGCCACAGAGTATATGCACAGAGAGAGCGAGAAAAGCAAGAGAGACAGAGAGACAGAGACAGATTGAGGAAGAGACAGTGAGAGGAAGAGAGAGACAGAGTCAGAGGGGGAAGAAGTGCAGACAGAGAGAGAGAGAGAAGTTCAGACAGAGGGTGTAAATAAAAGGCTGTAAACCCTGTGAATACTTCAGCAGCCGACTCCCCCCCCATTTAAAAGCCGTGCCATCCTGTCATCAGTGCTGTGTGGGGCGGTCGCTGTTGGTGGGATGAAAAGGGCATTTGGCGCCGTCCTCAGCAATACCCCCCTCCCCTCCCCCTTCCCCTCACCCCTCTCCCCCTGGAAGTCCCCCCTTTGATTATTTAATCATTTATTTCCTCACTTATTTATGTTGACTTCAGTTAGTCACTTCACATTCACCTGGCGGATGCTCTGATCCGGAGCGCCTCGCAGGTGAATGGATCAGCTTGCCGGGTCATGCAGTCCAGGGACAGGCAGTCCCTTGGGGGTGTTCAGGTCTGGGCATGACCCACATGCCGGGTGCTCCATGGACTCACTCCGGCTAAATGGGGAGCCTGGATGGGCTGAATTTCCTGCTCTCTACATGCTGTATACAAACACGTTCTTTATCTTCTTAACAAAGCTAAAGAACAGAATCAGAGGTGAGGGAAGTTCAGGGGTCAGAAGGTAAAGGCCTTGCCACCTCAGCCAGCTGATTCACTAATTAGTTCCACCTCCTGATTGGACTAATAAGCGAATACTATGGGTGACTGGAATGAAATTTTACTTCCTGAACCTGAATTTTCCACCTTTGATCAGAAGTGGGTCCACATGCGTTTATAAGAGCAGCAGTGATGTAGACCTGGCTAATGACACCCTTAGACCAGAGAGAGCATGCTCGACAGAGGCCACTGACAATCCTCGCCATGGCCGCTGGTGCATCCTGGGTAGCGGGGCGGTGCCAGCGTGCTCATGTTCATCTGTAGCCCCAAGGCAGGATTGGTGCAGCACTTTAATAGAGTACTCGCGAACATTTAAAGTTTAAGTAAAACAAAGAAAGAGAGAGAGAGAGAGAGAGAAGCACAGATTAACTGTGTCTGTACCCCACCCAGACTGAGCTGGTCTTTGGCACTGTGTACGCCTGTCTGTTATCTTTATCAGGGTAATATGTTTGCTTTGTGTAGACCTCTTATCCAGGGTTGAAAGACACCTGGGCACCAGTTCATCATTTTGAATACTGTAACCCTTTATGTGCTAGGAAAAGCCCTGCAGATAGCTTAGCAAGAAATGTGTGTTCTTAGGAATTTTAAGAGCAAATCCTGGCTTTCGTTCTAAGGTATGATTGGGTTATGATTTGTTAGTTGAAAATTTGTTGAACATTTTAAGGGATCTGCAGGATGGGTTTTTGGCATATAATGAGTTAAAGTATTTCAGGGATGTATTTGAACTTTGACCCAGGTGTGTGTGTCACTCATGTACGATGTGTCTGAGATACCTGTTTGTCCAGGTTGAGCACTAGGGCAATAAAAGGTAATAATAGCCTCCCCATGCCCACACCTGGGAATCACAGCAATTTCCATCCATATTTAGCCCCGCCCACCCCTACTGTAGCCCTGCCAGTCACTGGTGTAGCTCCACCCCTTCCCTGATGTTTTCTGAGCTGCTCTGTTGGATTGACAGGTACTGGCACAGGGGACAGCCTGTGGAAACTCTAGAGATGTCCCACAATGATCGGTACCAGTGTCTGCGCGGTGAAGAAGTGCAATCTGTCCATATCCTGGACAAGCACGATGGGATCATGTTGGGACGTTGTGTTTGATTGACAGGTACTGGCACGGGGACAGCCTGCCCTTTGACGGGCCTGGAGGAATCCTCGCCCACGCCTTTTTTCCCAGAACCCACCGGGAGGGAGACATTCACTTCGACTATGACGAGACATGGACGGTGGGAAACAGCATTGGTCAGTGTGTGGGTGGGGGACAAAGGGGCGTCCAATGAAAAATAACCACATAATGCATTTATAGTTTAAGTATCATAGCACTCTACAGTGAAGTTATACTTCACTGGCCACCAAACGACCAATGACGGGCCTTGCTTCAGGGTACAGCAGCAAAGCCACACCCAGCTGTCAAACCAGAAGCAGAAACTCAGTGCCAGCATGGCAAACTGAAGTCCGTGCTCTGTGTCTCCTCCCCCCTCCCCTCCCCCTCCCTTTCCCTCCCCCTCCCCCTCCCCCTCTCCCTCCCCCTCCCCCTCAGGTACGAACCTGCTCCAGGTAGCGGCTCACGAGTTTGGCCACGTCCTCGGCCTCCAGCACTCCCAGGTCCCCGGAGCAGTGATGTCACCGTTCTACAGCTTCACCTACCCGCTGGTGCTGAGCGAGGACGACAGGCGGGGGATTCAGTCCCTGTACGGCCAGCGCCTCACCCCCGAGCCCCGCCCCACCCAGTCCCGCCCCTCCAAGCCCCGCCCAACCCGCCCTCACATCATCGAGACCAACGAGATCCTCACCGTGGTAAGTGTGTCAGTACAGCAGCAGGCATGCACACACACACACACACACACACACTCTCTCATGCTCACACAGAGGCACACACACACACAAACACAATCTCATATTACCAGATGCAAATTCATACACATACATTCTTACACACACCGCACTGAACACAAACATATATTTACTTTATGTACTGCTACTACCAAAAAAAACATCAAACATAGACTAATCTCTTTCCCTTTCCCTCTCTCCCTCCCTCTCTCCCTCTCTCCCTCTCTCCCTCTCTCCCCCTCTCCCCCTCTCTCCCTCTCTCCCCCTCTCTCTCTCTCTCTCTCTCTCTCCCTCCCTCCTTCACCCCCCGCAGCCGGACACCTGTCACACCGATTTTGACGCGGTGTCGATGATCCGAGGCGAGCTGTTCTTCTTCAGGTCGGGGTACGTGTGGCGGATCCGGGACGGGCACCTGCAGACGGGGTACCCCGCCCTGGCGTCCCGGCACTGGCCGGGGATCCCCGATAACGTGGACGCCACATTCGAGGACGAGTCCGGGAACATCTGGTTCTTCCAAGGTGGGTGAACGGGGCGCGGC